>NC_071269.1:3572500-3770000 GCF_023375685.1 Ictalurus furcatus
GTCTGTGTGTCTCTCTCTCTGTCTGTGTGTCTCTCTCTCTGTCTGTGTGTCTCTCTCTCTGTCTGTGTGTCTCTCTCTCTGTCTGTGTGTCTCTCTCTCTGTCTCTCTCTCTTTCTCTCTGTGTCTCTCTCTTTCTCTCTGTGTGTCTCTCTTTCTCTCTGTGTCTCTCTTTCTCTCTCTCTCTGTGTCTCTCTCTCTCATTGTGTCTCTCTCTCTCTGTGTGTGTGTGTCTCTCTGTGTGTGTGTGTGTCTCTCTCTCTGTCTGTGTGTCTCTCTCTCTGTGTGTCTCTCACTCTCTCTGTGTCTCTCACTCTCTCTGTCTCTCTCTCTCTCTCTCTGTGTCTCTCTCTCTTTCTCTCTCTCTCTGTGTCTCTCTCTTTCTCTCTCTCTGTGTCTCTCTCTCGGTGTGTCTCTCTTTCTCTCTCTCTGTGTCTCTCTCTCAGTGTGTGTGTCTCTGTCTCTCTCTCGGTGTGTGTCTCTCTGTGTCTCTCTCTCTCGGTGTCTGGGTCTCTCTCTCTGGGTGGGTCTCTGTGTGTGTGTGGGTCTCTCTCTGTGTGTATCTCTCTCTCTCTCTCTCTCTCTGTGTGTGTGTCTCTGTGTGTGTGTCTCTCTCAATTAAGGAGACAAAAAAATGCAGCATGTCATGTTACAAAGTGTAAACTCCTGAAGACCTACTGACTTCTACAAAGCACTCGCAAAAATGTTAGACATTTCCTAACAAAATGTTTGTCAGTGATTATGTTTTTTTCTTTGTTAAAACAACATGGTTTACAATTATTAACCTGAGATTACTGTAGAGCACGTCGCTGTGTACGACATATGACTACTGGAATGATCATGTAGATGAACAAGCGTGTTAATAGAAACCATCGTGTGCACTTTCTGAGCTGTCCCAAGACAGACTATTCAGGAAACCGCAAATCCAAACTAGCCAAGTATGTATGTATGTATGTATGTATTTATTTAAAAGGGCAGATTTCCCCTCATTATAAGCAATACCACATGGGAGTTCTCCTGCAGTCGGCAGATAGAACGCAGCAAGCTTTATTGTGGCATCAGTTTTACATTTTAGTTGGATTATTTCAATTAGATGCGTGGCTTGAAGTCCCCTGGGGAAGTTAGTGTGGAGACATTAATTTCCACTCTTTGTAATGGACAGCAGTGAGCATTAGCACGGCGCAATTATCGCCCAGCGCAGTATTGTTGTAATGCCAGTTCCCTTGGCACGGACACACTGGCTCACACACACAGCTTTTGATTTCTATTATTACCGTTATTGGGACTGTGCAGTTGATACCTCAGGTGGGTAACTTACAAAGCTTCTGGCCAGCAGCACCATGAGGGTGGCACTCCACACACACGGCGCGTCAGATTGGAAAAGCGTGTGGTATGGTAGAGAAAATAAAACGAACCCTACACACGGACAACACACTGCTGATATCCGTAGAGCTGTTCCCCAAACCCCTGAATTCCTTTATTGGAAGAGAAAAGGCTATACTGCCAGACCAAAATGTTTCAGCACTTATATTATAGGCTTAAATAATTGATATCAGTTTGCATTCAAGGATAAATGAAAGGTCAGCAATTTTTCCTCTTTTTACCACAACACCAGATTCTCGAATTCTGATTGGTCAGATGTTGTTCATTCATTTTCAATAACAGCAGCTCTAAGAGCGTCGGCTTCGAGGGTCGTGCTCTAATAGGGCCGAGCGCTTCAGACAAACCGATTTGAAATCGTGCGTAATTGCGGATATTGCTGGGTTTCTATGAGATGTTTACGTAGCATTTAAGGAAGGCGTCTCCAGTGCCAGTCTGAGGTAAAAGCTGTAACTACGTTAATCCGGATAGCTCTGAAAACTGTGTTTTCGTTTTAAAAACGCCGGCGTCTTCCAAAACCATCTGAAAACGCTTACATTCACCCTATACCGCGCACGCGTAAAAACGCAAGAAGCATTGTCCTGCGTCGTTTCCGTCAGCGATCTGTAGGTTGTGACAAATCTTTAACGAAGCTATCAAACTAGACAGCAGAAACAACAGCTGCAGTGCAACATCATCCACCATCTTTGTTTGTTCTGAGTTGAATGGATCACATGACTAAAAAATACTGTACATCATCGCTGTTGAATATCTTAGTTTTCTCACGCCACACTACGACATGAAAATGCTGTTTACAAACGTATCCGCTTGGGAGAGCGTTTTCGGAAAAGATCACTCACTGGAAAGAAAGAAAGAAAAAAACAACGCCTCAGTGTGGACGGAATTCCAAAACGCAGAGAAAAAGACGCGTTTTCGGATTTATCCGGATTAATGCGGACGTAGCCTGAGTTTTCCAAAAAGAGGTTTTCTTGAACAAGATGCAATTTTTTTTGTCTTTAGAGTCGGGGGGGGGGGGGGGGGGGCAGAAACAACGTAGCAGGGTATAGCTGCTATAATGTAAGTGATAACAGGATCTAAGCTGTTTCTATGGACATTCCACAACGTTAAACGATAAAAATGAATCGGATTAATACAATTGCATCTGTTGAAAATTTGTGGTATAAGATGAATAAAACACTTCAATACATGCCGTTATTGGAAAATAATCAACCTTCAGGTGGTAACGGTAAGTCATCTGTACGTCAGGCTCTATCACACCACCATGACGCTGATTGCTTTCCTATAACGGAACATCCCGTAGTGTCTTATTCCTTACTTATTTAACTCCATGACAGAGTTCACTCAGAGAGTCAAGTCGTTTAATTTGCCGTGATTCATGTGGTATACGGCTATGATGGTTTGTTTACGATAAAGCGAACCCACCAGGGGCGATCTTGTTGTCCTGCGCCGCGGGGCCGTCCCTCAGCACGTTCTTCACCTGCAGGAACTCGTCCGGTCTGTCTCCGCCGATGATGGTGAAGCCGAATCCCTGCGTGCTCTTCCTCAGGGCGGTGCGCAACATCGTTCCGTGTAGCTGTGACGGGTCTCGTGTGAAAGCCTTCAGAGAGCTATCCTCTGAGAAAGAGAAAGACAGAGATAGAGAGAAAGAGAAAGGGTAAAGACACAATACAGAAAAACAATGAGACACACATACAGAGAAACATGGCACAAGCGTGACCTAGAAAAGACAGGGCAAGAAGCAGAGAGAGAAACTGAGACAGAATCACACCGACAAGGGAAGTGAAAGAAAAGATGGATACACAACACAAAGAGACACACACACACGCACACACACACACACACACACACACACACACACAGCAAAAGATACAGAACGTGGGACGACTAGATTTCAGAGTAGATTAAAGTCATTATTCCATCCTGATCACTAATTACCAGCATATGAATAGTTCTGCTCAGTTTAATCAGCTTTAATTAATGACTGCTAAATAAATACTGTAATAGCTTCTGGTAATGACACTCTGCTCTTCTGAGATTTATTTAACCCGTGCTGCACCGAGGGGGCTGAGGAAGGTGCTACGAGCTTGTTAGTGTGTAGGTGGATATTTCCACAGAACTCAGACTCCGAACACAGTCGCACGCTGCTCGGGTGCAAAAAGAGCAGGCATGAAAGGCGTCTGGAAAACAATGACTAACACATATCCTACTGTTAATCTGTATTATATCTTATCTCAATTAAGTTCTAGTAATATAATATAACATACTGTAAACGCTTTTAAATTATTTAGAGAATGTATTTACTGTGGCTACGGTTAAATCGTGCGCCATACTCCGGGGTTACACGTTGCTCGTGTGCGTCATGACACTGAGAAAATCGGTACACGAAACAGACTGTTTTTTTTTGTTACGTTTAAAGGCAAACGGGTAAATCAGTGTCGATATATAAAAACGGTGAAGAATAGCACGCAAGTAGAGAAGCAGAAGTAATTTGAGACGTGCTGTACTGTAGCTCAGTCTGTTGTCACACTGCATTGCACTTCCTCCAGTATTTACAGTGCTACTGCACCATGGGCAATTTTTTTTTTTAACAATCGATATACACGGCAGCCATCTTGCCGGTATAAACCCGGCCGAAAACATTCGTAGGTTTGTCTCCATAGTTCTTTGCAGAATCTGAGGATTTTTTTTCCTTTCACAGGGAAAGTACCACGTTGCCTTTCAAAGTACCAAGTTGAAAGCTAGAACTATCCAAGGAACCCTTAATAAAACATCCCCCCCCGATCTACATTAAGATGTTTACTAATGGTGCCAGCTCAGCTGTATGAATGAGATAAATGTAAGTCGGTCTGGATAAGGGCGTCTGCCAAATGGCGTAAATGTAAACGAACCCTCAAAGGTATTCAATTTAACCTCAGGGTATGATGATCTACAAAAGCGAAAATGTCTGCATATGCAGGTATCAACGTCAAGACCTGCTGCCTCTTTTCCTTCAGCTGAGGGCGATACTGAAACAGTCCACAGTGCACTAGCATTAGATTGTGAAATATAATTATTAGCCCAGTATACTGTATACTGTACAGCACTGGCACCTAGTGTTCACCCGCTTCCCTCTTCCAAACTCATCACCGTTGCTCCATACACAAAAGCAAGGCTGAAAATGGTTTCAGAAGCCCTGGGAGGCCGAGCACAGTACACGAGTACTGACTTTTGGTTCTTCGTGCACAGAAGTCAGTGTGTAATTTCTTTGAAAGAAACAGCGTCAGTCCTGGAAGAATACGTGTTTCATAAACACGACGACCAGGAACTCGAAATGATTCTTGGGACTAAAGAAAACTGAAAACAAAAAAACAACAAAAAGAGTAACCGTAAACAGAAATGTAAACAGAAGCGTTAACCTGAAATCTCAGTCAGTCATTAATATCGTTCATTTTGCGTCTCATGTAGGCCACTAGCTTAAAATGAATAATGAACAATAAAAGCACAATAAGTATACCTTACAATAAATCTCTGTTCATCTATAAAATGCCCGTACCCATACTAAGAAGTTAAATATATGAATAGCACATTTTTTATGGCTGTACACAAAAATGCCAATGTGGCCTAGACGGACCTTGACTTTCACATCATTGACGATGACTTAATCATTAATGACGTATCAGAAATGTATAGATAATGACATGGCAAAAACGATCATTTCCAGGTATGCTGCACTTTTTTTTTGTTGTTGTTGCTTTTAATACTTGCACTGTGTCTAGAGTACTGTATGGCATTTTTTTTTTGGGACCAAGAACAGCAGCACCACCAGCACACAGAATTGTCGGCTGATTTCTTTCCAGCCCATACTGTAGATTTGTGCAGTCTGCCAGTATAATAGTAATTAACGCTTACTTAAAGCGCAAAATATTGCATGTTATTCTTTTTATGAAGGTTGCCAATAATTCTAGAGAGCACCGTACGGTTTGTGTGGATGTAATGGTTTACCCCATAACATTTTTATGCCTCTGACGAGTGCTCGTGTAATTAGGGCCCATCCCTTGTAAAGCAGCTTTATTGTCGGATTTTTTGTTCTATCATCTAATATCATAACCCTCTCTCGCTCATTCTCTGAACTGAATGTCGTGGACGGAATCATTTCAGATGCATTATAAAAACGCCATCACACCAAGTAATGGATGGCTGAACATCACGTGCATCATCTTAATTTAATACGAGAGCGCTGGCCAGCAGGTTTGGCTGATAGCCAGTCGAAGTGTGAAATAAACTCGTCTCTATCAACACGCTGAATGCCAAAACTCATTTGTTCTCCAAACGGTCTTGGCGAAACCACTCATCGGAAAACAGTTAAAGATAAGCATTGGATAGTGTTCGTGATTTGTAGAGCATACGTTATATTTCTTATGGGAACGAGTGCTCATTTTTTGTCTCTTGTAACGGAAGAAATCACGTGCAGGCACGTACACACACACACACACACGACAGTGATGAGGAGTGAGAAATGAAGGGAAAATGAAGAATGAGCATGCACCACTAGAGGTGACCTTTAAAAGGGTCGACATTTTGACCCTGCTGCTAAGAGCATCACTGTAGATGAGCTGTGCAGCGCAGGATCATGAATAGCTGACGGACCCAAGTGTGAAATCTAACGCCGTTGTTTACTGTCATTTCCTAAACCTTTTGGCAGACTGACACTTGTGTCAGAGCTCAACTGGTTTATTTATTGATTACACTTTATGAATTTATTTACTTTATATATCTTTTGTATAATATATACAGAGGTGCTTGAAAGTTTGTGAGCCCTTTAGAATTTTCTATATATATCTACATAAATTATGACCTACAACATCATCAAATTTTCACACAAGTCCTAAAAGCAGACAAAGAGAACCCGATTAAAGAAAGGAGATAAGATTATAATACTTGGTCATTTTATTTATTGAGGAAAATCATCCAATATGACATGTCCGTTTGTGGGAAAAGTACGTGAACCTCTAGGATTTGTGTAAGGTGAAATTAGAGTCAGGTGATTTCAATCAATGGGATGATGATGATCAGGTGGGAGTGAGCGCCTTCTTTTATATCAAGAACAAGGATCTATAAAAGTCTAATCTTCAGAAAATTTTTGTGGAAGTGTATCATGGCAAGGAGATGTCTGAGGACCTTGGAAAAAAAAAAAAAGAGTTGTTGATGCTTATCAGGTTGGAAAAGGTTGCAAAACCATCTCTAAAGAGTTTGGATTCCACCAATCCACAGTCAGACAGATTGTGCACAAATGGAGGAAATTTAAGAAGATTGTTACCCTCCTCAGGAGTGAAGACCAACAAAGATCACTCCAAGAGCAAGACGTGTAATAGTCTGTGAGGTCACGAAGGAACCAGGGTAACTTCTAAGCGACTAAAGGCGTCTCTCATGTTGGCTAATGTTAATGTTCATGAGTCCAGCATCAGGAGAACACTGGACAACAATGGTGTGCATGGCAGGGTTCAAGGAGAAAGCCACTGCTCTCCAAAAAGAACATTGCTGCCCTTCTGCAGTTTGCTAAAGATCACGTTAACAAGCCAGAAGGCTAATGGAAAAATTTTTTGGTTAAAATGAGAAGGGTCTTATTTGGAGAAAGGAAAACACTGCATTCCAGCACAAGAACCTTATCCCATCTGTGAAACATGGTGGTGGTGGTATCATACTTTGGGCCTGTTTTACTGCATCGTGGCCAGGACGACTTACCATCATTGATGGAACAATGAATTCTGATTTATACCAGTGAATTCTAAATGAAAACGTCGGGACATCTGTCCACGAACTTAATCTCAAGAGAAAGTGGGTCATGCAGTAAGACAATGGCCCTAAGGACACGAGTCATTCTACCAAAGAAGAATAAACAATGTTTTAGAATGGTCAAGTCAATGTCCTGACCTTAATCCAACAGAAATGTTGTGGAAGGACCTGAAGCAAGCTGTTCATGTGATGAAACTCACCAACATCCCAGAGTTGAAGCTGTTCTGTACTGAGGAACGGGTACAAAATTTGGTGATGTTTTAGGTCATATTCATGCAGATATACAGAAAATCTAAAGGGTTCACAAACTTTCAAGCACCACTGTATGCATCATAAATAATATGATACACAGTGGCTAATGTTCTGTAACAGTATAAAATTAAAGGGCAATTGATATTTAAATGCAATCAAATACTAATATTTAAGTAACTATTTGAAGCATGTAGAGTCTGGGTCTGTGTGTGTGTGTGTGTGTGTGTGTGTGTGTGTGTGTGTGTGTGTGTGAGTGAGTGAGTGAGTGTGAGAGAGAGCGCGAGAGCGCATGTGTGTATGTCAAAGTGAGGAGAGGGGCAGAATGATGTTTACATCTACTTGATTAACTCGTCACAAAGAGAATGAGTCTGTCTGTCTCAAGGCGAGCTGATTATAAAATGTCAGTATGTAATTAAAGGTGCCAGTGTGAAACCAGTGTCTCTGTGTGTGTGTGTGTGTGTGTGTGTGTGTGTGTGTGTGTGTGTGTGTGTACTGGGAAGGTCAATTATGCAGTGCCTTGTCATAACAGCACGAATCAAAACAACAAAGCCTATAAGTGAGTACAGAGAGACATTTCTGTGGCTCTAGTGCAGCAAAAACATGGTGATTAACAGTTACTCTGCTGTTTCCCAAGCCTGGGATGTGTAACTAGGTTTATATGCTGCCTGATAATCCATTAAAATCCAGCAGAGCTACTCTGGAATAGAGTGAACCGACCGAGCCCACATCCATTAATACGCTCCTAAATGGAAATGTACTTAATATAAACTTTTGACTTCAAAATGAGATTTTTTGAATAAATTCTGTAATGTGAATTTGTGTTAGCGTTCGTCCTTGACTTAAAAAAAAAAAAAAAAAAAAAAAAAAAAAAGGCTTGAGTCTTGTTGCTTATAAATATATAAAATAATCGTGTGGTTGAATGCGTGGATTGGATGGCTGGATGGATGATTGATGGGTTGGATGCGTAGGTGGGTTGGATGGGTTGACTGTATGAATGGCTTGGATGGGTAGGTGGGTTGGGTACGTCAGTTGGATAGAAGGAGGGGTTGGCTGGCGGGTTGGATGGATGGATGGATGGATGGATGGATGAGTTGAATGCGTAAATGGGTTGAATGGATTGGTGGGATGGATAGGTGGGTTGGTTGGTTGTATGGGTTAGACAGGTAGGTGGGTTGGGTCAGTTGATTGGGATGGTAGATGGATTGGATGGTTGGCTGGCTTGAATGAGTTGGATGGATTGATAGGTGGTTTACAATCAGTGGGATTGATGGACAGATGGGTTGGTTGAATAGATGGGCTGGATAGATGGATGGATGAATGAATGGAGGGATGGATTGGTGGATGTCATGATGAGCCATATAAAATTTTTAAAGCAGAATTATGTTTCACAATTAAATTCTATTTAATAAGCATGTTTGTTCTTCCAAGGTTGAGAATAAATAACACTATTCACATGTGTAGAAATACTTAATGTTGTAATGTAAACATGAAATGTGTACAAGAATGTAAACTGAGATTTTCAACAAAAACCATTTGGGGGTACAGTTAAAGTCTGCAATCTGATTCGAATGGGATGGACAAGAATCTTTTCATGGAAGCACTGCTAATGCCAGACGGTGTGAATTTTTCCCTCTCCAGCTCCTAACATACCTGGTACCGAGCCATCATGAACACTGAATAACTGATTCAGGTGTGTTAGAAACTGGGACAGAGCAAAAATGTGGATGATCTGGCAAGTACTGATAAGCAATTTGGAAAACACTGAACTAACAACACCCACAGTTTAATTACAGCAGTTGGATCAGGTATGTTCAGGCACAAAAAAAAAAATAAAAAAATTGTTTATTATGAGAGCTGAGCATCACGGAGTTACACAATACATGTGGCAGCCTGGGATCGGATGTCACTGTGGCTGAATTTTGGGAAACAATTTTCTTCATAGTTGAGGGGGGCTCCGTTTTCCCCCCCAGGTCTGACGTTGGGTGATTACGAGTTACAACCTCTAGTCAAATGAAGCATAAATGCAAAATACATGTCCAACAGCTAACGACTGTGACTGCTCGTATGTGTGTTTACATGTTAAAACTAGCTAGCTTGTGCAGTGTGGCCGGATACATAGCGCATGTAACTTTGGCTAACAATAGTTATAATTAGGGGTCTCTTTAATACTAACCTATTAAAACGCTGCCCAATAAAAACAAGTACACTTTGAACATAATGTTAAAAATGTGTATAATTTTGGCACAAGACCAAAATGCAGCGTTATATTTGAGTCACTACTGGGTCAATTACAGCCTAGACAGCCTGAAATAAATAAATAAAGGGAAATCTCAGGGTAAATGAATTTAATCGTTTAATTGATCTAGTTTCATCATCTGTCTTCTGTGTGTGTGTGTTTGTCCTGAATGACATTAGCTCCAGGCTGCCTCTGGAGCATGAGGTCAGCAGCGGTCGGCTATAATAACGATCAGACTGCTAGCTAAGCATCAGCAAGCGTTAATGTCGCTCGCCTGAGGACGGTGTGGTATATATCGAGGAGGCTGCAACCGTCACACACCTGCTGCGAGTTTTAGAGTGGGGAACGGCAGCGGAGCACGGAGGAGGGTTGTGTAATGCAAAATCAATACCGTAAAAAAACGAGCGAGAAACCAAGGGCATACGAATGCAGGTAACACTTTAGCAGCAATATAAAGTGTTTCATCAAATAAAAAATTGCCCACATACTCGAGCATGATGTGCTTTAATTACATATTTGAATGAGCTTCAGTGCCTGAATGTTGGTTTTTTTAATAATAAACTGAACAGCTAAAATTTACGTTGCTGCAAAGTGTAAAAAAAAAAAAAAAAGTAGGGGTGATGCAGTACAGACAGACAGATTTGGCAAGAGGTGTGAGGTTAGGGTTCACTAATTAAAGATTTTATCTAAAACATTTTTAATTAAGATCTTTATGTATGCATTAGTGCTAGACAATATGATGATTCAAGATCAATAGTGTGATAAATTAGCTCACATAATTTACTGTCTGTTTATATATATATATATATATATATATATATATATATATATATATATATATATATATATATATATATATATATATAGATAGATAGATAGATAGATAGATAGATAGAGAGAGAGAACTAACTCTAACTGAACTGTGAGCAGCAGTAAATAAGATGTTAAAAGCTCAAACTGAATCTTTAAAGGTGTAAAGTATTTAATGATAATCACTACTGTTTTCTACTGTCTCACATTTACAGTAACACAGAAATATGTTCAAGTAGCATGAGACACCTGGCCAACCCATCGCAGGGCACAATCACACACCCATTCATACACTATGGACAATTTTGAAGCACCAAATCAGCCTACAATGCATGTGTTTGGATTGGGGAGGAAACCGGAGCTCCCGGAGGAAACCCCAGGGAGACCTGCGTGCACACAGAGCAGGAGGTGGGATTTGAACCCCCAACCCTGGAGGTGCAAGGCAAACATGCTAATCACTAAGCCACCATGCATTAACACCATCCCCCCTCTCCCGACCGAATACTGTGTCGTTTCATTACAACAACAAAAAGTTTTCATGTACCACCGCCACAAATATATATAACGATAAGTAGATAACGATAGTGGAATCACCCAAAACTAGCCTAGAGAGTACACACAAACATACACACACCACTGCGACATGCTCATTTATGATATGACGAAGGCGCATGAATTGTTCGATCTCTGTTTTGCATAGCAATAAGAATAAAAACGAGTGTTCACTCAAGATAAAAGCAAATATGCATATAAATTTGAGAGCGTGTCTCGAGTTTTCAGCGGGAGCGGAACAATCCATGAGTGAGTAGCATACATTTGATGGAGCTTGTGAAATTTATTTATTTATTTATTTATTTGCATGAGAGAGAGAGAGAGAGAGAAAGAAATTTGCAAGAGGACTGAAGGATTCATGCTCTCGCGTTAGGCTACTGCACTTTCAATTTTCAGCAGTGAAATAACGCCATGGGCTTTGAGGATCCAGAAAAAAAAAAACATGCTGGGAAGGGAAAGCTTATTGAGGCAAGGCTTTTTGAGAGATGGGACCATTTCGAAGTCACCTGGCACCCGTCAAAATAAGACGCTCAAAAAGCATGGCAGGGCTCGAAACTTTGAATTAAACGCAGATGACGGGTAGAGCCGGGATCGAAAAACCCTGTCTCGGCTAGTTAAACGCACGGAGGTTTGATAGAACTAGTGACGCCGTCCAAGTCTCTCATTTGTACGCGCTGAAAAAAAATAATTGGGTGTCTGTGGAAACATTTGTGCTTTTGGCACTTCTGTAATTCACAGGTTCGAGCCTGACGCTGCAGAGTTTTGGAGTTTCATTTCTTCTGAAAACAAATAGCGCATGATGCTGTAGAGTGTTCAGCGAATGAGATCTGAGGATACACAGCTGTAGATGTAGTTAAATGAACAGATAAACACAGGAGCAAAAGCTAAGGGATGGAAAGGTAAGAAGATCAGCATGGTGTTAGTCTGGTTGTTACCTGAGGGTGGGACTCCTGGCTGGCTCGCCATGGGTGCCTCCTGGGTGTTTTTCTTCTTGGCTTCCATCACAGGGTTCTCGAACTGTGTCTTCTGATTGATGTGGCTGCAGGCAAACAGGACACATCTTAAAGAGAAGCAATCCATCACAACAAAGTGGCAATTCATGCTTTACAGGACCAGCAAATGAGAAAACTATGCTAATCTCCCTAAAATACAGACTGCACACGTGCAGGTTTCTCAGATAGTCTGGTCAACTTATTTTGATAATTAGGTTCTGTACAGAAAGTATAAGATTGGTCTTTTCACTTGGGAATTTTTTTGAGTTGCAGCCTGGGAAAACCCATCACATGATTACACTTTGCCATTTTCTACTACATATTGTTCTGAAACCTATAAGCTTTCCTAAAGTGAACCTGAACGGAAACTCGCATTTTAAAATCTGTTGAGAAAACATTTCATTTCAATTCCCCGCGTACATCTACATTTATTATCTAATATATTTGTGGAACCTGGTGTGGACATCTGCTGTTCAGCATATTGTGCTTTCTGAGATGCTTTTCTGCTCACCACGGGTGTAAACAGTGGTTATTTGAGTTACTCGAAACCATCTGAAAATTCTCCTCTCACTTCTGTCACCAACAAGCCATTTTTTCCCACCCTCAGAACAGTTGCTCACTGGATGTTTATTTACCCCCCCCCCCACCACCACCTTTCTGTGTAAACTCGAGATTAATGCACGTGAAAATACTAAAGGATCAGCGGTTTTGGAAACACTCAAACCAGCCAACAAATCATTGATTACAACCCCCCCCCCCCATTCTGATGTTCAATGTGAACGTTAACCGACGTTAACCCTATCGGCATGATTTTATGCCTTGCACTGCCACATGATTGGCTGAATGGATAACGCCACTGATTGAATGAGCAGGTATACACATGTTCCTAATAAGGTGGCCAGTAAAAGCTAAACAAGGTGACAGATCTTTTGTGTCACAAATAATCTTTTACATTTGATTACTGTAAAACAAGCTCATTTACTTGATAAAACATCTCAGGACATGTCCATGTTGGAGTCCAGTCCTAACTCCTCCACATTGTGTGCTTAACAGAGCAAGCAGTTGATCATCGTGACGTAGGTCTGTCTTAAGTCGGGTCGTGACTGCTCAGCACATGGATAGAAGCTCAACAGCATGTCTGCGCGTGTGTGTGTGTGTGTGTGTGTGTGTGTGTGTATGTATGTGGGTGAGAGAGCTTTCTGAGCCCTTGTTGCATTGCGCATGAGTCACCCTCATCTCTCCTTCTAATTCAAGATTGAGAAAAGACAGGCGAAGCGAGAAGGGATCGTGAAAGATGATGGAGAAAAAACTCATTTTGCCGTTTCTGATTTAGGCCCTGTTCACACCTGTGAGACGGGATCGCAAGTGGTCAGCGCTAAGTGTGAGCGGGGTCAAACATGCCTCGAAGACGCATCGTGCTCTGATCACTCAAAGCACATTCAGGGGTGGTCTGGGATGCATATGTACACATCACATCACATCCGGCTGTGTGAACGCGTCTCGGACAGCGATGAAGGACCAAAGAGTTTTTCACTAACCTGAACGTTTGGCCCCATCCGATTAATCGAATAAAATAATCGGCCAACTAATCGATTATGAAAATAATAGTTATATATTATATATAATATAATTATTATTTAAAAAAATTTTTTATCAATTAATAATAATTAATCATAAAAACTGTTATATATAATTATTATAAAAATAATCGTTAGTGTGGCAGCTCGTATACACACATATATATATATATATATAAAAAAAAGAGCTGCCACACTAACGATTATATTTATAATCGTTAAATATATACCTATATATAGGCCAATAAAATATATATATGCGTGTATGTATGTATGCGTTTATGTATGTAAGTGTATATATATATATATATTATATATATATATACACACACACACACACACACACACACACACACACGTATGTGAGAAAGGAAAAAAAAAAGATATTTTAAAGCTGAGATGGGAAACGCTCACACTCTCTTGTATTTATTTATTTATTTATTTATTACATTGTCAATTATCAGCCTCTCAGTCTAAGCTGCCATCTGGTGAGTTAGGATAAATAAATGCTATCTACAACATATTGAACTGTATCTATTAGGATTTAAACAAGGATTTAAACAACAAATGATACATTTATTGGTTAATGCAAGAGATAATTAATAGCTCTGGTGTACTGCCCAATCTCAAGAAACCAATCTGGCTAGGATAACTAACAATGTAATCATGCATGGCAAGCAAGTTAGCCACTTAGTTTCCCCCTTGTTTTGGGCTTCATAATCCTACTTATCTACCAGGCATCTACGATAAAAAAAAAAAAACCCAGCCTGGACACGAAATTTTTGTCCCGAACTACTGATTTGTTCCCCCCAGGTGTGGTCACGTGGGTGGCACAAAGGTATAAACCTCACTTCAGCTCTGATCTCAATTTATGTCTCAGAGCTGTATTACCCCTACGCAATTCAGGCACACTTAATTTTTATACTCGAATACAATAAGCATTATGAACTAAACTGCCACGATCAAAACAGGCCGAAACAGTAACGTCATTATGAGGATATCTGACAAATGAAACACATTCCAACATATTCCCAAAAAGGCGAATCCGCGTTCTGGACATCACTTACTCCACATAGTACGTGCCATACTGCGGGTCCTCGATCTTCTCCCAGCCGTACGGCAGCTCTGTGGAGGGACAGAAAGACACATGAGCCCCAATTAAACCAGAGTCAGATCACTGACGCGTTTCACAACAGTGCTCTTTCTGAGCACGTCAACAATCCTGTGCGTATGAGCAGAAGGACAATCTGCAATCAGCAATACAAAGAAGAGGCTAGAGAAGACGACAGCGCTACGAAACAGGCTGTGTTGTCGATTAGGATCTGGACATGAGCTAGAGAGAGTCATTAGTGGTCTTTGCCTGCATTGTGAGAGTAAAAAAATAAATAAAAAATGAGTGCGACACCGTGAGACACGCGCACTCTTCATGCAAGAACAGTGCAAGAATTGCCGGGGCGAGATGAGAAGTTCTCCAGTCTGCTCCAAAGAGCCATTAGCAAAGCAAGACAGCGCGAGTGTCACGTCAGCCCGCTTACCCAGTCCTGCCTGTCCGTTTGACTTTAATGTGTGTGCCAGGAACAAAGACGATGCTCAGCCTTTGGGGTGTGTATGTGTGTGTATGTGTGTCTCGAGGTTATAATAGCATAACTTAACTTGGGAAAAGCATGGCTGCATGGACACTTCGACTAGTTGACGAATACTACTTGTCACTGCGGGGATGTTTTCTAGTTGAAACGGTGGGAATAAAAACCCCAGTGAGGCAGATGGTAAAGAAATGCAGGCAGATGGTAAAAAAGCAGGCTAAATGTGCTTTGTTAATGTGTAAATATTTCAGACTGGATAGAGTCAGTTGTACAGTCAGCGGCACATTGGGAAGACTACGCAGGGAAAGGTCTTTTTTTTTAATTTTTTTTTTTTTTTTTAGGAACGATAACATTAGTTACGATATCATTAGTAATGATTGTGGGCGGCTGTGGCTCAGGTGGTATGAGGCGATTTGTAGGGTTGGCGGTTCGATTCCCAGCCCACGTGACTCCACATGCTGAAGTGTCCTTGGGAAAGACACTAAACCCCAAGTTGCTCCTGATGGCAAGCTAGTGCCTTGCATGGCAGCTCTGCTACCACTGGTGTGTGAGTGTGAGAGAACCAGTGTAAAGCGCTTTGTAGAACCACTAAGGTTAAAAAAGCGCTATATAAGTGCCGACCATTCACCATTCACTTTCTTATCACTTTGTATGAAGTGTATAGAAATGCGGCAAGACGGGTTTATTTATTCCACCCGCTCCCAAAGGAAATCAATCCAGAACTTATTTTTGGACGTTATCGAGGACGGTTCAACTTCCCGGGTCATTATCTGCTTGGAAAAACTTCCCAGATGCTGCTAAAGATGAAGCATCCTCCATCCAAGCAAGGCCAGTCACTGAGCTATAATAAAGGCTCTGTTGATGGACACAAGCTTCCATGCTGCGTGTGCTCGGTTTCAGAATCAATGATTTCTCCTGAACCTGAGCCAGCTCGTCTACAGTACGTGTGCATGTTAAGAATTGGTACGTCCATAAACCGTGTAATATGATGCACATCTTTATTATTTTGCAAAAATCAAGTGCAATGTGTGGTTTGACACATTCTGCTGTCGTTCATCATCACCTGCATCAATAAAGCGTCCTAAAATGGTGGTGTCCTGAATCAGTTTTCTTTAAAAAACTATGGAAAAGATGACTAGTCGACTGCTTTTAAATATATATTTATTTTTATATTCCTGGTGTTAAAACTACTGAAATTTGATGGTTATGCAACCCCTAGCATCTGTCTGAGTGAGTGTGTGTGTGGTCGAATGCAAATCATCTCACCTCCCTCGTCACACTTCTCAGGAGGTTTTGCTTTCTTAGCCAGCCGTGGGTCCAGCCAGGTTGTAGTCTTTGTGTTATGACTGTAGAAGGAAAAAAATAAAGAAATAAAGAAAAATATTCTCAAAATTCTAAATCAACACCACGGCTTTAGCATTATGTTCACGCTTGCTTGCATGAATAGATTAATATCCGTGTCTTCAAATACATGAAGAAGAAGAAAAAAAAAAAAAAAACCCAATAGGAACTATCAATGCAGTGGTCAAAGCTGGGATCCGGTATTATCCATCCAGACTCCCCAGATGTATTAAAAAAAAAAAAAATCAAAGCAGTCAAAGAGGCAGCGCTTCAAACGGGACTCCTCGGGGAGAAGGTGTCTGATTAGAAAGAAACGACTTTGAAATATCAACTGAGCATGACAGGTGTAGAGCTTTCTTCACTACCGCGCAGTGAAAGCTTTAGGCTTTTGGGCCCAATGGGAAAGGAGAACAGAATATTAATTTCCTCGATCATGGGGAGAGAGAAGGAGTGAACCAGAGGTTTGAGTAGCACTGCTGGGTGATATACAGACCTTCCATCACTGATTTTGTATTCTATTTTTTTTTTAAAGCATAGTCCTACGGGTTTACAGTCAGCTTTCAGATAGTTTTCCCACAGCTGGGAAGATTACAGCTGCACGATATGAAAAAAAAAAAAAAATTCAATAGTCATATACTGTAGCAATTACACGACTAGACCTTGTAGCTGCAATATGCTTTAAATATAAATTAGAAAGAGCTGGTGATCTGACGCGTCATGCCAGACTTAACGTGACCACAATTTCATTGCCATGAATAAATGATGCATAGCAAAAACAGGGACGCTGGAGAAGCTGGGAAATACAGGTTAAAGAAAAGGTTAAGAGTTTCTTGAATTCTCTACTCTGATTGGTCAGAATTTGTTGATGACTTTTCCAAAACTCTGAGAATAGTGCTGGCTGTAATTCAAATCATTTGCTCTAATAGAGGGCACGCACGTGACGTCACGGTAGGCGGAACTCGCCGTGGTCACGCCCACCGAGTGGCAAAAAGACGTTAGCGTACAGCATGAATTCATGCGAAAACACAGAAAAAAACGCGTCTAAAATGGGGGAAAAAAGCTGTTGTGCGATCGACTGCTAACAGTTTCAACAAGAATTCAGAGCTATCTTTTTACAGTGTGCCGAAAAACCCATTGAGTCCTTTTATACCAAGTCGAGCAATGTAAGTGTAAGCTCTTTTGGCCTGTGGTGTTCACGATGTACAACGATGAATAATTTGCTCCATATTTCTTTTCAAGTGTTCTCTATTTCCATTGATGAATAACGGGGGCTCATTTATTTATTCTCTGACTGGGTTTTACCTTCACAAATGTATAGGCTTACGTTAGTAAATGGAAGCAGTGTTAGCTACAGACAAACTAGGACTAGCTTACGGTTTACCAGATCAAATTATAGAATACAATAAAATTATTTGTACATACAAACAGAATGTTCATTGGTGTTCTTGTCAATTTAATTTCTCCAACAAATTCTGCCTTGAAGTAGGACCAAGCGTCAAGGCTTTTGTATGCATTCAGGCTTTACTTAGTGTATTTCCCCGGCATCGAAATCAGGTACATATATATATAAATGTGGGGAAAACCGATTTCTCACCACCAACGTCCATGGACTACAGGTTCTTGGGCAAGTTGTACGGGTCACTATCGAGTCCAACTGCCTTTCATTTAAGCTGATAATCGTTAGTTATCCTCGCATTTTCGTAGCTTTCCATATTAAAACCAGGCATTTTGCTGGATTTTCCACTCGGTCCGGCCGAGGGGGCGTGTTCCGTCGGGAAAGTGACCTCAATGCGTACCCTCTATAAAAGTTAGCGTTTCTAAACTAACAATTTACAACGAGACGTGTATAGAGGGCACTCCACATAAAATGAATAATAAATGGATTAAAGCATGTGATGTATAATCATTCATAAGGTAACGTTTTTTCTTTGTTTGTTTTTTTTTTTGTGAAGAGACCTTTATTTAATATTTAACGTAAGGAGTCTCCAGTGTCAGCACTTTGTCATCAAACTACGTTTTCCTCCACGGGAAAGTCTTCAGGACTGACTGCTTTGCACGTTTGTTAACATATCAAGCTGTATTTTTCAGGAAAGGAAATGTGTCTTATTAACTTCAAGAGAGAGAAGAAAGAGAGGCTGGTGAAGGAGCAACTCTTTATACCTACTATAACGCAAGTCCTAATGGGAACTGATTTGTCTTGTGGGTGTTTCACAATATTACATTTAAAAAAAAAAAAAAAAATTAATTGTGTCATCAGTTTTAATTAATTAATAAATGCAAAAAAAAAAAGAAAGTAACTGCTGGCAAACGCTAATAAATCATGCTATTACAGGAAAATAATCAACTTCTTGTCAGGGCTTACACCAGCACACGATCAGTGATTATTATCCCATAACGGCATGCCGAGTCATGTTTTATTCGTTATATAATAAATGCTAAGCACGAAGAGTAGCATAGTCTGCACTGTGAAAAACATTTCCACAGCGGCTCGTTAAAGACAGTCAGGTTCAATGAAATGGATTTATTATACAGTATATTTTACTTTTTAAACGAGCGCGGTTTCAACTTATGGGCAGGTGTAGTCAGCTATTTGCTCTCTTTTCTTGTTTTTGGCAGCCTGCACTCTCTCTCCACGCTGCCTCTGTATTCTTCCTTATCCATCGTTTGCATTAGCCCAGGGTATCATGTAAAACATGTCGCGACTTCGCGCTGCTACAGGTCTCTCGACGTCGGTCCTACTCGGCACAGCCCTGAGGTTCGGCTCTACGTACCCCGCCCTGTTTATGAGGCGGATATTTATGGCTGTGTCCATATTTAGCACAGCACAGGTGGGTGAAATAAGCTGGAACTCGCACGCTGAAACAGACCTGTTTGTGTTTACACTTTGCAAATTAGAAGGCGGATGAAAAGGAAGCTGCGTTTCAACAACAAGATAAGCTAAGCAAAACTTAAATGACTGTATTGGAGCAATACAAGAGGAAAAAAATAATAATAAAATTGGTGTACTTTTCATCAGCAGGATTATTTATTCGTATATGGAGCTAGTGATTACAATTAGTTGAAAATGATGGCTATTAATACATGCAAAGAACTGGCTGCAAGTATAAAGTACAAGCAGAATGTCCGCATTCGCTGCATCTAGAGACTGTAGTGTCTAGTAACAACTTGATACGGTATTAAAGTGCTGATGGCTCGCCTGAATACCCAATGAGCTCCAATGTAAAGAGCTTTTCAAACGTGCGTACTGATTTGGCGCACTCACTCTATGAAGTAGACCATGCCCGTTTCAGTGTAGGCCATCTCCCAGTTCTTGGGCAGGGTCTCCTGACTCTCGTCCCCAGGCAGCATGCTCCAGGCCCCGAGGTCCATGGCACTGCCGGGATGCGTGTAGCTCGGTACGGTCTTCCTCCAATCGGTGGCTTCCTTATGCTCTGCAACCAGAGGTATAGCAGGGAAAGAGGGTCAGGGAAAGTATGGATGGATGAGAAGATGCAGGTACACAATGCATCTCTACACTAAGCAAGCACTCTCTCATATAATGTCTGTTACTGCAAGGGGAAAAAAAGAGTGTGTGTGTGAGTGTGAGAGAGAGAGAGAGAGAGAGGGCATTTGCATGGCAGGAGGCGTTCCAGGTAAGGACAGATCTGTCCAGTGCTTCCACAAAAAAAGCTGCGATCGAAACTCACCTAGATTTATCAGTGAGGGAATATGTAGGTTGTGTGTGTGTGAGAGAGAGAGAGAGAGAGAAACAGAGAGAGAGAGGAAGCATGTGTATATGTGTTACTGCCAGACTTTGATCAGTCTGCCCTGGCCTGGCCTTCCGTCTGCACCAAGCCTTGTGGGCGGTTCCTCTGGATGCAAATTTCCCCACTGACACATGACCAGAGTCTCAAAAGCAAAAATGCCTGACTAGACCCAAACGTGTGCAACAACACAGGAAATAATGAGAAAACGGGTGGGCTTACAGCGCTACACTATCCCTCAAAACCGGCACAAAAATAACCGCACAATACGCAGAGTTACATAACGGGAGAAACACCTACTGCAGTGACACGCTGAACTGGCACGGTATAGATCGGTCCGGATACAAAGTGATGCTAAAGGTACAATTTGATCAACTTTAGATCTGCTGCCCACACAGACGCTGTAGTCAGAGAGTTTGTAGTCATACGGAACTAACCGAACAAATACAAGAACATACCTAGACACTTACTTTACATGTAGACTTACAGCTTCTGCCACTGTTGTCAAGAGCCGGTTACAGAAGCTAGTCCGGGTTTAATAGGTTGGGGTTTAAAGCGATAGTCCACCCAAAAATGAGAATTCTGTCATCAGTTACTCACCCTCATGGCGTTCCAAACCCATACGACTTTCGTTCATCTTCGGGACACAAATAGTCTTTATTGGTCACGTATACATTAGAGCACAGTGAAATTCCTTTCTTCGCATACCTCAGCATGCCAGGAAGTTGGGGTCAGAGCACAGGGTGAGCCATGATGCAGTGCCCCTGGAGCAGAGAGGGTTAAGGGCCTTGCTCAAGGGCCCAACAGTCGCAGCTTGGCAGTGCTGGGGCTTGAACCCCTGACCTTCCGATCAGTAACCCAGAGCCTTAACCGCCAGGCAGTTAAAGCCCCCTATGCAGACATTTTAATGAAACCTGGGAGATTTCTGTCCCTCTGTTTACAGACCAAGTAACCAAAACTTCCAAGCGCCAAAAGGTGCATAAAGGCATCGTAAAAGTAATCCATGTGACTCCAGTGGTTTAATCCCAACCCGATGGAGTGATACGAATGCTTTGTGTATGCAAAAAAAAAAAAAAAAAAAAAAAAAAAACTAAACTAAAATTATTCACAAAATATCTTAACTTCCGCATAGATCTCCTGTACACGTTCACGGGAGAACCACGAGAGGTCTTTTCTGACGTGTGAACATTTCTGTATGAGGCTGCTTCCTACTCCGCGGTTCACAGCACTCCGACACGCCATTTAAATTGTACTCATTCCTCCCCTCTGATCTAACTGAAAGTAAACAGCGTCCTTGGCTTCGACGTTCATCCCTAAATCTTCCTTTCGTCCAGCGTGAGACAGCAAAACTCTTAACAAGCTCCTCAGGAAGGTTGCTCACGACCCAGGCTTGGCCGGGTAAATCACCAGCCTGGCAGCCTGCTGCACTCAATACACAAGAGCTTAAGCCCTGTCTGAGATCAGGTGTGTAATATCCATCAAACAACAACACAAGGCAAATAATCCACTTTCAGCATGCTTCTCTTTAAATATTTACCTCGCGAGATAGATGGTGTTATTTAGAGTTGTCCTTTATGAACCGATAAGTGTGTATCTCTGTGGAGACTACGAGTGGACAGGCATATAAAAGGCAAGTGTGCAAGTGAAATACATTTTGGTTATCTTGAAGCAACTGATGTAGTTCGGACATTACAGGGCCGTTAAACAATTCTTTTTCACCCAATACGACAGATGAAGTGTTCCGAGAGCTCTACGTTCACCCCAAGCTGTAGCGGAGTCTACACCCTCCCTCCACTTTATTAGGGATTATCCAAATCAGCCGATCGTGTAGCATCAGCGCAACGCGCAAACTCAAGCAGGTACAGATCGAGAGCTTCTGTTGATTTCATGCACAGCAGTGTTGTTGCCTTAAGAAAGTTCTTGATCTACTAAAATTAGATTTTGGTTGGAAATGAGGTCTGCAGGAAGATACTGTAGCTCTCCAGGAACAGGGTTGGCGACCCTGGAGGTGAGACGGCAGACTGGCTGAAGCTGCCAGGAAGGCTACAGTAACTCAAATAACCACTTTTTACAACCATGGTGATCAGAAAAGCCAAGAGCAGGAAATCTGAGGCCTGAAGATTGAAAACGTACAGTAGCAACGACAATCTCACCTGTAAGTCCGTTCACAAGTGACGGCCTCTCCTCCTCTTCTTCTTCCTCAGGCGCCGCGCTGTCCTTCCTCTCCATCTTGCTGACCGAGGTGGTCCGTTTGCGTTGCACCTCTGTTTCAAACTCCTCGTCGAACAGCACCTGGTCCACCACGTCGGGCTGCACGGGGCTAGGCTCGGCCGGGGGTTTGGGGGTGCCGTAATAGTTACCTGAAGAGGAGAACAGAGAGCGCGCATCGTGACGGTGCTATACGATCGGCTTTCACAAGCCGAGACACAGACGACTTCCTGCTAGCTGAAACCTAATTCCGACACTAATTCACAGCACAACAAGTGTCTGATTTCGGGTTTGGGTATGATTGTAATTCAGGATGCATTTCTCTACTAACGTGACTCGCAATAAGAGAACATGAGGCTGTTTTTTTATTTTATTATTTTATTATATTTACATACACTGTAGGTAAAACAAATAAAAGGGAAAGTACACAAGCAGCATTTTTAATCACTTTCGAATTTTCATGAACATTAAATCAGATTAGATTTCACACTTTTTACACTCAAATTTTTCTGCCTTTTGCTCTTTTTGACCAAAACTTTTCGGTGGCCATTTCAGTGCATCCCTATCTGTAACTGCTGTGTGTGTATGTGTGTGTGTGTGTGTGTGTGGGGGGGTTTGATGTCTGTCACTACTGCTTGCTTGCGCTTGCTTTATTATCACCCGTATTTACAGCAGCATGTGGGAGGCTCCCTACAGTCCAATCTACTTGGAAAAACAGATGAACCTGCAAAAGCATTCTGGGTAAATGGTGACAAGGCTTCGGGGAGCGCAAGTATGTCTTAAGAGAATGCGAGTACGGATCTATCTTGCTCTCTTTTGCATTAGGAGGTCTCTGCTGTGCTCTTCACACTACCCTAGCTGGCACATTGCTGCACTGCTTGAAAGCGTCAGGAGACGTGGAATTAAATTACACAGTGACGAGATCATACACACACACACACACACACACACACACACACACACACACACACACACACACGACAGAGCATGGCACATTTTAGATTACAAAAGTGAAGAAAAAGTGTGATGGGAATTTTTTGTCTCTAAACAATAAAAATCGATGAGGTCTTCAAATGACATGGAAGAACTTTCAGAGTCACTTCCAGTGCACATTAAAATGTTAAGTACATTGCATCATTACACCATCGTTTGGCCGGTTATAAATTCCACCTAGCGCTGCCTTCAGATCCAAATATTGGTGGTGTTTTAAGTCATCGTCGAGAGGAACGGGCTTTAATTGACACTCCAGATTTGTATTAATTACACCCTTTATTGCTTTTGCAATTTATTCAAATGCCGGGATGGTAATATCATCACGAGATGTCGAAAGGGGATTTGTCTCTTTAACCTATTAATTAACGTTGGCACGTTCCCTAGTTGGGGATCCGAGCAGAGCGCTTTGGTTTGTAATTGAATGAGTCATTTGCAGCAGCGAATTAGCTGCAGAGAATTTCCACTTCCATTTCCAGGAATGTAGTTTACTGTTCACACTTAGTATGATGGAAGTAGGGCTGTGCCATGTCGTATCATCCATGATCTCCCCCCCACCCCCAATACAATTCCTGCCCATGATAAGAATTTGTCATCCTGCAATATTAACGATATAGTTGAGTTCTGACCCTAGACCGAGAAGAAGAATCAGATGTGGATCAAACGTCTGTGATTTGTAAAGTGGGTCAAAAACCTGCATCAACAAAGGGTGGAAACACATCAAATTTGTTCCACCACATCAAGCAAAAACACCAAGCAGAATACAAAGAACGCCAGAAGAGGAGAAAGCTTCAAACGGAAAAAAGGTAGTGTTGAATGTTACTATTTTCCTATGGTCATTTATATCATTACCACAAAAAACATTTTGATATACAGGGTGTCCTAAAAGTCTCCATATGTAGGGGACTATGCTTGCCAGCACCACGCCGGTTGCGCCTTCATCAGTGGACGTTCGTTGACGTCCACTTCTCGGTCGGTCCGCAACACTTCCAGTCATTTTGAAATTGTTAAGAAGTTTGACGACAGTGTCGTGTGTGATGTGTTTGCCTTGTTTCCTGTTAAAGACCATAGCAACCTTGCGACAGCTTCCCGATCCAGCCATGAGAATGAGCTCAATATGTTCTACTTCTGTCAAAGGCATTATTAAATGGAGAGTGTAGGGGCTTGAACCCCCGACTATCCGCTCAGTAACCCTGAGCCAGACAGTGCAGGGGCTTGAACCCCGACCTTCCGCTCAGTAACCCTGAGCCAGACAGTGCAGGGGCTTGAACCCCCGACTATCTGATCAGTAACCCTGAGCCAGACAGTGCAGGGGCTTGAACCCCCGACTATCTGATCAGTAACCCTGAGCCAGACAGTGCAGGGGCTTGAACCCCCGACTATCTGATCAGTAACCCTGAGCCAGACAGTGCAGGGGCTTGAACCCCCGACTATCTGATCAGTAACCCTGAGCCAGACAGTGCAGGGGCTTGAACCCCCGACTATCTGATCAGTAACCCTGAGCCAGACAGTGCAGGGGCTTGAACCCCGACCTTCCGCTCAGTAACCCTGAGCCAGACAGTGCAGGGGCTTGAACCCCCGACTATCCGATCAGTAACCCTGAGCCAGACAGTGCAGGAGCTTGAAACCCCGACCTTCCGCTCAGTAACCCTGAGCCAGACAGTGCAGGGGCTTGAAACCCCGACCTTCCGCTCCGTAACCCTGAGCCAGACAGTGCAGGGGCTTGAACCCCGACCTTCCGCTCAGTAACCCTGAGCCAGACAGTGCAGGGGCTTGAACCCCGACCTTCCGCTCAGTAACCCAGAGTCTTAACCGCTAAGCCACCCCATATCACCTGGATACTGTATACTTTTACCAAAAAACTGTTGCTGCAATCATAAAGACTATCTTACACTCATCCAAAGATTCTTATTTACAATATCCTTATACCGAACATCCTTTCAGCACACTTTCAGCACTGTTCATCCTTACTCTTTTACCCCTGTATAATGATTAACAATCCCATCACATCCAGAAGAGTTTCCCTTATAAATCTGACTCCTTGTCAAAGTTTCTCTCTCGTATTCTCAGGGAGTTTTTCCCTTGCCACTTTTCTTGACAAAAGTCCATAGCTAACATTTGGGAAATAAGCATCGTATTTAAAATGAGCTATCCGAGTCTGGCTAGCTATCTTTCTTTCTCCACATGTTGTGTTTAAATACATGTTCGTATGTAGCCGTAGTCTTAATAGCTTGATTATAGCTTTATTGACATGAAGCAAGTATCTATTATATCTCGTTTGTTTGCATGCATCTGCAAAACATCTCTGCAAATGAATGCGAATACTTCACAAGATTCAGCGTGCAATTGCATATCAAGATGTTTCATAGCACGTAAAAATAGAAAACTTTTTTTTTTTTTTTTTTTTTTTTTTAAACATCACCCTACTGAATTAATAGTGTTCAGTCCACCAGGCTTGAAGGACTTGATTTCATATGTTCTGTATGTGGGTGTGAGTGTGTGTGTGTGTGTGGCATCACTCAGAGCATCTAGGTGTAATTGAGGACACATTGCTGATAACGCTGATCCACCTAACTGTATGCATCAACACTTTATTTTCAACACTTTATCATCATTAAGAAACAACATTCTTCTCAAGTTCAGCTGTGCCAAAAGAGCTTTTTTTTAAAAAAAAAAAAAAAGGGGGGGGGGGGGGGGGGTTGGGTTTTTGTTGAAAAATGAACGAATGTGACAGCTGGAGCTCATATAAGCAATCAAGCAAAACTCTCGAGAGTGGCTACACACCATGATGTATTAACACCATCCAGGCTATCTTTCTTCCAGTCCCAACTTCCAAACCAGCGCCATTTCCCCAGGAACGTCCGAACCATCTTTCTCTCCTGCCACAGAGTCGTACGTGTCCATCCATCACGCCTGAACGGAGATGTGAGGAAGCAGACGGCTTTAACGGGTTACGTCTTCATCGCGGAGACACGTGCTATCGTCCTAGCTGTATCACAGGCCTTGCCGAAGCAAGTCAGGCATGATGAATCACTCAAACATGCCATTACTCATTCATGAGCGTGAGCACACCAAGAGCAAAGGAGAGGAGGTGGGGGTTAACAGAGAGCAGAAAAAAGGCTTCTTTTTAAAAAATTTTTATTAATTGACCATGATTTTATGGCCCTTTAACATCAATCATCCAATAATCACATCAGTAACTGAAACACTCAGATATTACATTCATTTTCCTTGCTATGTTTTGCGTGAGGAGAATCATTTATGAATCGACTCGAAAGCTTTGGGGCTGACTTTTTCCTCTTTCGATGCTTTCAATGAATCAAGGAATCGACTCTTCAGGATTGACTCCCAGACCTTCAGTATGAAGCGGAATCTGGATGGCGAACTTAATAGGAACACATGTACACCTGTGTACAAGTGCATAAAATCATGCAGATACGGGTCAAGGGCTTCAGTTAATGGGGAAATGTGGAAAACAATGTGCTCTCGGCTACTATCTGGCTATTGGTGCCAGATGGGCTGGTTTGAGTATTTCAGAAACTGATCACCTGGGATTTTTACAAATGACGGTCTCTAGAGCAGGGCTCTGACAACTTACTCACATACAATTATGTGAGGGGTGTTTGGGGATGGTATTTATTAACCATGTGTTTAGGCTAAAATGGGATATACAGTACATGTTAGATACATTTGTTCAGATCAATTTCAATTCAACAAAAACTGCCTCAAAAATGAACAATTCTAACCAGTGCTGCGTATTTGACAGAAAGAGCTACAACGTCGGGCTCACAGGAAGTGACAGCAAGCTGCAGACACTGGTGAAGGTGGCTGCTTGTAAGTGATGCATGTGTGTTTTTTTTTTTTTTATCGCGTATGTCAGGAAACGTCTCGGTGCTGAGAGAGATCAGAGCCCAGACTGGTTCAAGTTGACAGGAAAGCTACGTAAGGCAACATAAATAACCTTTACAACCGTGGTGAGCAGAAAAGCATCTCAGAACGCACAGAACGTCAAACCTTGAGACAGATCCGTAACAGCAGCAAAAAGACCACATTGGGTTCCCGCTCCTGTCAGTGAACGACGGGAATCTGAGGCTACAGTGAGTACAGGCTCACCGCAACTGGACAATCAATGGGAAAAGACTGGAAAAAGACCAGGCGATCGACGCTACTACGTTAGCTACTTTAATACTACTTGATTCAAATAGCTACGCTACTTGATCAATAATTTAAATAGTGGCAATAATACCAACTATTTTTTATTATTCAATTGTACTGCTCAGTTGTTGCCGCTCTATAATCATATCTATATCAAATACACAGTCCGGATAGTTGAAAAATCGGTTGATGTTCTAGCAGTAAACAAACAAAAAAGGTATCATTTCTATATCTATTTTGGGACAGCTAACACAAAGAGGGGGAAAAACAACAACAACAACAACAACAACAACAACAAAACAACAACATTTACATGCTGTAACCTGCAAGGTATCCAATCATATAGTCAACCATCATATTCCTTATCTCAATATGGCGTATGTAAACATACCCAGTGTCAGAAAGAGCGACACTGGAACAAATGAACTGTGACCTGTAAGTGACGACTAAGCAGAAAAAGGACATTTGTTCAGAAAAATCCTTCTCCTTCAGCCTTGTGAATGAATGGATTTATAACACCAATGAACCATAAATAAGACCTTCAGAACTTGAGCAAGGACTGTGACTAATTCTGGAAGAAATTCACTAAAATAAGCTGCACATGCAGGTTCCCTCACTCACAAGCACACACACACACACACACACACACACAAGCTACTCTATATGGTAAACAGAGCGGCCAGTGAATAAACACTGACTACGCTAGAATCTGAATACAAATTCTCGAGGGTCAGAGTGCTCCATCAGTGTGTGAATCAGCTGTAACCTTTCCCCACACTGAGGAAAAAACAGAACAACGTGAAAGAGTTCCCACTGTGAAATATCACCCTATTACAGCAGCTTATGAAGAGTGCATGAAACAACCTCATTCCAGGGACTAAATGTCGTATTTCGGTTGAATTTGAATCAGAACCTCCACTGTGCGGTTCTTTTACGCAGGTCAGAACACAGCGATCACACTCTGGCGCGAACGAAAAGAACCAGGCGTAGACCGCCCCGCTCAGTTTGATTACGGCGAGAACGTGATTCGACTCGGAATCGACTCGGCTCCGGGAAGTGAATCGAACATGCTGTGTATTTTGGTTTGCCTCATTTAAACATTTATTTATTTTATACGTGAGCTGCTAAATTGAATCGAGTCAAAGGATGGCGCTGGAGTGCTGCAATAATGCTCAGGACATTTGGACCGCCGTCAAACAAATAAACAAACAAAAAAAACAAATAAAATAAATAAATAAACAAACGCTGGATGCATAGACAAAACACTTTAAATTTGTTATTTATTGAATTATCTAGCACTTGATCGAGCACCTGCTTTGTATTCTTCACGCTTGGGCAATGTAATGATTTTGGCAGACACTTGCTAAAGGTTTGTTTACTTTTGACTATCGGCGTATTTCTGACCAATGAATGAAAGAGTTTAAGATTCCTAAACACCTGTCGGCCTTTTTTTTTCTTTCCCCCTCTCTCTCTCTTTTTGATTCATCCAATGATGTGCAGTTTGAAAGAAACTAATTAAGAGTGTTCACTTCACTCGGATTAAGACTGCAGGTTGACTGCTGTGTGTGAATGTGCACTACGTTTCTACTCGTTTCTTTCTTTCTTTTATTTATTTATTTATTTTTTTACTGCTATGCCTCGACACTTATTCTCATGCAGTGCATAGATCCGCAGTACGAGACTCTACAGAGCCCGACAGTGCAGCACAGATTAAATAGCTGCTTTGGCAGAGTGCGTAGTATTTTGATATTCCATCCAAATACACAGTCAATGTAATGAGTTAATACTCACACAAAAGTCAAAGCAAAGAAGGTCAAAAGCTCTTTCCATTCCCTCTTCCTGTCAACACCCCCCCACACCCCACCCCCCACCCCCCACATTCCCACCCCACCCCCCCACAACCCAACTTGGCCCTGACTCTCTGCTGTATCAATAGAGAAAGCGCCTGGTGGATAGAGTGAAGGGGGGGGGGAAGCAATTCTCTCCATCCTGCTCCTGCACAAATAATCCACTGGTTTTGCACATTCCCACAGCGCAGGCTTTAGTCACTGAGGGAATGGAGGAGTTAGAGGAGAATTGAGGACATCCATCCATATGAGCTCCTGCCCACAACTCTGATGTAATATTGAGTAACCTCAAGCCCCAGACTGAAGTAAAGATGAAAAAGTGAGCGCGTGGGTCAGCGGGGTTACATCCCAACGTCTGCGGGCTCATAACGCGCAGGTAACACACAAGTGCAATAAAATAAACATTACATTAATGAGTTTTGAAGCGCTTAACAACTTCAGGTCAGAGTGTTAAATGATGCACAGTGAAATTTTGAGTGGTGTGTGTGTGTGGACTGGATTGGTTTTAAATGGTGAGTTGGGGTCACGCAATTAGTACCGGCGTATTAAGTGTGCGTGCATGGATGTGGAAAGATTACACTGTATTTTACCTTCTATAAAATGAGCAGTAGAGATAACTCAAAGTAATGTACATACCGTGATGTGAAAAAAAAAATAAAGTACACCCCATGGACATTGTTAGCTTTTTTTTTTTTTTTTTTTTGGTGACATATTTGGACAAGCAAACACTTGATCATCTTTGAAACTCTATTAATAAGGCTGATGTACTTGAGCAAACCACAAGGAAAATTAGCTTCTTCGATCATTTATTCAACAGAAATATCAACAGGTGTGATATTCTTCTGTGGAAAAAGTAAATACACCCTTAGCCTCAGAAGCTAGTATTGCCCCCTTTAGCAGAATAGGTGTTTTGTATAATTGTCCACCAGGCTTGCTGGAATTTTTGACCACTCTTCCTGCAATATTCTTTCAGTTGCAAGATGTTTGAGGGTTTCAAATCCCCCCACAACATTTCAATGGGATTCAAATCTGGGCTTTGAATAGGCCATTCCATTTCCATAACCCTCCATTTCTTCTTTTTGAGCCATTCCTTGGTGGATTTGCCAGTGTGCTTAGGATCATTATCCTGTTTAAGCGTTCACTTTCGGTTCAACTTCAAAATTTCGGACAAATTGCCTCATTATCTTCAAGCACTCTTTGATATGATGCAGAATTCATAGTTGAATCAATGAACGCAAGCTGTCCAGTCCCTGAGGCAGCAAAGCAACCCTAAACTATAACATTTCCACCACCGTGCTTCACTGATGGTATGAGGTGCTTCTCCTGAAAAGCTGTCTTTGGTCTGCACCAAACATGTCTGCTGTTACTGTGGCCAAACACCACTACCTTCCAGGTCTTTGCCTATATGCTCATTGTCAAACAGTTGTCTTGCAAAGGCTTTTTCCTGGCACACCTTACGTACAGGTCAAATTTGTGCAATCTCTTTCTGATTGTAAACGCATGCACTTTGACAACAACAGTTGCAAGACTAACTTGCAGAACCTGTGATGAAATCTTGGGGTTCTTGAAGACTTCTTTCTCCATCAGACGGTCTGCTCTTGGGCTGAATTTGCTGGGACGGCAAATGAAATCTTTCGTTTGAAATCTGCACCCTTTGTAGATGATTTTCCTTACAGTGGAAGGATGTATTTCGACTCATTTGGAGATCTTTTTAAATCCCTTGCCAGACTCAGACATCCACAACGTTTTTTCTGAAGGCCTTACAGAACTCTTTAGATCTTGGCATGATAACACCACACACCTCAATAGCATTGGGAACACCCAGACACTAGATATAAGAGGGGTATAAATAAGACCGGTTCCACCTGCACTCACTATGCAGGTTCTAATCACTGGCATCCAATCTTAAACACCTGATTCTAATTTTATGGATTTGAAACTGTGATAAATTTAGGGGTGTACTCACTTTTTCCATGTGACTGATCTAGGTTTTAAATTTAAATTGTGAAAATGACTACAAAATGTCAATTTTATGTGTCATTTGATGGAGTGTATCAACTTCATTAATAGGCACTGTTTCAGAGAGGATCAAATGCTTGCTTGTCCAAATATGTCAAAAAAAAAACAAAACATGAAAAACAATTTCCATGGAGTGTACTTATTTTTTCACATGATTGTATAACTCTTTAAAGTGTGTGTGTGTGTGTATATATATATACATACATACATACACACACACACACACACACACACACACACTCCATGACGTGCTTGGTGTTTTTTTTTTTGTTTTTTTTAGTCTGCTGAATTTTATGCAAATGCAATATTTAAAAATAAATAAATGAACTTGTCAGAGTTGCTCTAACTTCTGGACCTTTTAGCTACATTATTATGATCCTAACACGGCTACAGCCAACATACTGTACATGTTAAGGTCATGTGACCATGTGATCAAGCGCAACTTACAGCAAGCGGATATAATAAAAATAATTTCTTTTTTTTTTAAAACATCAAAACAATCGAGGTGTATGTAGTCAACACAGAATCTCTAGTGACGAGTATGTGTACATGGTGAAAACACTCCCATCTGTGATTTATACAACAGTTGCTTATCCCGTGCTAATCGATAATTACTACAGACTTCCTCACGAAACATTACTTAACAGAGCGAATTAGCACTTTAGTAATTCAAGCTTAAAGAACCTTCCAAGCAGAAAAAGCAGAAGACAGAATGACTTAGTGGTGAAGAATCCTGATCTAATTTACATGCACTGACTTTTACGACGGACATCAAGGGAAAGAAGGTATCATTGAACAGAATTAGCCACTGTGAAATTATCTTTCAGCCTGAAATACCATGGGATTAAAAGCAACACGCATCAGTCACGGAGACGGACGGATCCCGTCGACCTGATTTACATCTCGCTCTGAACTTTAAACTATGCTTCCTGTACCAAAACAAAGCAAAAAACAAACACAAAAACAACCCCGACCCATGACTCAGGGAAAGCTCATTAACCCGTCCGCCTGAGCCAGCCGAGAAGAAACAATGGGGCTCCGGAGATGCGCTGTTTTACTCAACACTAGCTTATCGGTGATGCAGGGACACAGAAGTTTCCCATGAGATTAAAAAATCTATGGAATGATTAACATCAACCTTGATGAGGTGAGCTGGAGGTTCACACAACTGAGTTCGCGTGAACGAAAAAGTGACCCATTAAAAGAAAAGGGAGAGACAATAATAATAACAACGAGTCAGCGTTTTTGAGTGTAGGTACGATTTAACATTCTGGAATTCACGACAAAGAGGTGTCCTGGTCGGAAATTTTCATGGTATTATATATGGTAACACGGTATTGATCAACCATGTAAACACATAATATACAGTTGTGCCCAAAAGTTTGCATACCCCTTGCAGAATCTGCTAAATCTTAATACTGATATCATCTCAAGAAGGCAACATGATACATTAAGAGCCAGGGGGGTGTAAACTTTTGAACAGGATGATCGGTGTAAATTGTTATTATTTTGCTTAAAGATTTATTTTTTCCGTTCAATACTGCCTCTCAGACACTAAATAAGATAGTTACACGTTTCCCAGAAGACAAAATGCTAACAATGTACACCGATCAATCCTGTTCAAAAGTTTACACCCCCCTGGATCTTAATGTATCGTGTTGCCTTCTTGAGCATCAGTGAACATTTGCGCCTTTGTAATAGTCGTGTACGAGTCCCTCAGTCGTCCTCAGTGTGAAAAGACAGATCTGAACATCATATAGTCGCTCTTGGTAAGGGGTCAAATACGCAGAAGATGCTGGAAAAGCAAAGAATGTGCAGGACCTGGGGGATTTTTCTGAAGAACAGTGGGCAGTTTAACTGCTCAGGACAAACAAGGGACTCGTGAACAACTCTCATGAAACAAAAAAAAAAAACCCATGATCCCTTTCTATGATCCCTCTTATTTCGTAAACAGTATTAAGATTTAGCAGATTCTGCAAGGGGTATGCAAACATTTGGGCAAGACTGTAAATAAAACTGGTAAATCTGCCTGATCACACACACGGTGACTAACCATGGAGTCTTTGGTTACTGCTAGAAGTTAGAATGCTTCTAAGGATTCCCACCACTGAGATCGAGATGGACCGAGAGCTGTGCAAGTCCTCGTGTTCAACAAGAAGCAACTCGGTAACTAGCCCACAGCATTGAACTTTAGCCCTGCTGCGCTCCCACACACTCTCTTACGCACCATCGTAGGTTCCGCTCTCCAGTAGCAGCCCGCTTTCCTCCAGAACACAAAACTCCTCCACACTGATGAAGTTGTAGTCCACGCCGGGAACCTCCCCCTCCCGCGGCTGTCTTGTGGTACCTGCCGGAAAAACAAACGCAGAACAAAGGGTCATGCTGTGCTGTTAGACTCTGGATGAAATGGAAAGATGAAAGAATTCAACTCTTCAGATTGCTGTTAGCTTAAAAAATATATATATATAAATAAATAAAATACACGTTAAAAGTTAATATCAAGCCATTTGGTGCACTGAGCTCGGAGACGAACAAAAAAATTAGTTTTGCTCCACTTTCAAGAAGAGTGGCAAATTTTTTTTTTCTAGATAGAAAAATCTATACTGATGGTCAAAATCCTTTCATCTTCTCGGCTGATATTACAGCCCGCATCATGAATCGAATCTCAGACGTCGGCCTGCTTTTCCTCGACTAACGCTTCCCTCAGATGTCCGTGTTGTTTAAAACACTCTGTTTAACTGACAGCTAAATTCAAGAAAAAAAAATCAGGGTGCAAATGTGCAAAGCCGATAGAGACGTATCCTAGTAGACTTGTTACCGTAAATGCAGCCAAAAGGTGGTTCTACAACGTATTGATCTTTGTCAATCACAAATAAAAAAAATATATACTTGTGTGAAACACTGCATGTCCAGAAAACATCGCACTACTATAACTTGAATAAACAGGGTGCTGGAATTGGGTTGTTGCATTAACAGGTCCTTCCTCACTGTTTTTCCAGGTTTCTCTGACCTGCTTATCTCAGCAGGCTTGTTAATGGTTCAACACGCCCGGTTCCAGCCATGTTATGAACTGATTTTCTTCTGTGTAATGATTAAACAGCCACAGTATGTGCTGAAGCATCCATAATACCAAAGAGCTCTTACCAAGCATTCTTAAGTTGCTGATGCAAGTCCAAAAGGGAAATCTGCACAAATTCAGAGATGTTCCACGCTTGTGCTTAAGTCGATTGTCTGGGCTCCCCATCCAGATTATGCAAATTACGTACATGTACTTCACACCTCCAGAGTTTCCAGATTTTTCTTGGAGTACAAACCGTGACAAGGATTTTCAATAGAGTCTAGAACAGGGGTGTCCAATCTTATCCGGAAAGTGCCGGGGTGGGTGCAGGTTTTCAGTCCAACCGAGCAGGAGCCACACCTGATTCCACCTGTTTAATCAGTTGATCTTGGCTTTCAATAGCCTCAGGTGTGGCTTCTGCTCAGTTGGAATGAAAACCTGCGACACACCGGCCCTTTCCGGATAAGATTGGACACCGCTGGTCCAGAACAAACTTTTTAAATACAAGCACGGGGTGGGGGTTAGAAAAAAAGAGAGACACACACACACAAACTGTGGACTGAAGGAGGAAATAGCATTCTTTTTTTTTTCCTTCACGAGTCAAGGACCAACAGGTCATCCTGGGGACAGGGCTTATTCAATTCGCATGCTGTCACAACATGTCTGGCTTATCTGACACAAACACGCTTATCAACCCAACACTAGTGACGGAGACTCATGATTTCAGCAGCAGTGCCAAGTGGCAACTAAGTCTTTTCTATGTCTATGCAAATTAGGTATGATGAATAACATGACTAATCCAAAAGGGTGACCTGAATGATTGAATGAATGACCTGAACCCTACGGCGCGTGCTCCAACCTTTCGTCCGGTCCCCCGCTCACAACGTTAGTTCCTAGATCCATGCAATGTACCGTCTGGCATGCAAAAATAGAATTAAAAACTCGATTTCATGAGCATGATTTCATCGTATGCTGTCATTAAATGTGTACGAAGACGAAGGAAGTATAGAAGATGAAGTGGTGTCTCCGGCGAGTGTATGCAGATAGTACAGTTCACTTGCTTTGCTAATCTGCCAACAACACTAGTACAAAACTGATCAGCGCATTATTTAATTTGTGTTTACCTAGCTAGCGTGTAGAGATATCAATATAGCTACTAATGTTTTCAAAAACAAAATTAAAAAAACAAAAACAAACATCAAACAAAAAAGCTGGACAGCGCTCCCGGGGTGGGTTGGGGAGGGGTATGGGCACAGGGGCTTAGTACACTTCTGAGGTTGGGGGTTCCTGCCTCCGCCCTGTGTGCACGGAGTTTGCATGTCCTCCCCGTGCTTCGGGGGTTTCCTACGGGTACTCTGGTTTCCTCCGCCGGTCCAAAAAAGCCTACGGCTGACTGGCATTTCCAAATGGTTCTCAGTGTGTTTATGGTGTGTGATTGTGCCCTGCTGTGTCGGATAAGCGGTATGGAAAAAATCGATGGATGGATGCTGGACAGCGCACATCTTCAAGAAACAAACTCCAAGCAAAAACGACGACTCGTCACTTGCTAGTTGGAACGTAGAGGCGTTAAGGCATGGCCAGTAAAATTCCTTCAGAAACACTGAACATCAAATAAAGTGGAGCTGTTCTTCAATTATCTTCAATTATTGTGCATGTCAAGATTTCCAATTCGCATTGCCCAGTGACTCATTCATTTCATTCGCACTGGCCAAGGCATCATCCATTCATTCATTAGTGCCTGGAGCTAAATATCAGACTCCCTGTGAGCAGGGCATGGAACATGTGAGGTTGAGACTAAACGCCACGCCTTGCATTCACATGAATTTGATTCATATTACATGAAACAACGCATGCAAACGAAAGCGTGTAGCGAAATTCAGAGCCTAGTACGTGCAAACAACTCATTCTGAATTGGGAAGAATTGATTCTGTTTGACAAAAATCTTCGCTTGTAAACATAGAAAGTGTGCCCTCTGTGTGCACTGATGTATGGCTCCCTACATTCCATTAGACCTGCTCTTCCAGGGTTCCGTACTACCGGTTGTAACGCGAAGAGTCCTAATGACCATGTGCCTTTGCAAGGTCTCTGGTAAATCATTTTATTTATTACAGCCTAAAATTGCCTTTCTGCAAAATGCCTGTAATGAAAAATCTTTTGCGATGTCAAGGACCCATTTAGATGATGGAGGAAACATCGGAACGTTAGTCGTGAAGTCGCACTGGAGGCCTGTATGACAAAAGGTTCTGACACCTTGTTATTCGGCGCAGTCGTATACAGGTTGCTGTTATTACTTAAGCCAGAGTTCTAATAGGGAGAGGAATATTTCATTTGTGGCATCAAAGGAGCGCCACACCTCATTACACAGATCAGGGCACAGCTTAAAAGGGAGATCCTTAAACCTTCTCAAGAAAAAGCAATTACCAAAGATTAAACACCTGGGCATCGTAGCCCCCTACTCCCTCGTTTGTGCCATCCTTCTTTTTTTTTTTATCAGGGGATGAGATGGAGGGAGATTACCGCCGCGCCATAAAGGATATTAATGCCTCTGGGAGAGCGGCGATGGCCAGAGCGGCGAGGATTATGTGCCGAATGGGAACGCGCCAGGCACTTGATCTCTCTTCTCGCTTCTTTTCCTGGGACTTTAATGACTTCACTGACCTGGTGTCTGCAGGGGGGACACTCTTCATGTAACACTTCTGCTGCAGAGGTGTTGTGATGGCGTAATGAGTGAGAGGGAAGAAGTGAACCAGATCAGCTTTGGGCAGGAGAGGCCTCATGAGGGGTTGTTAGTGTGGTCACTCCAGGTTGTTCTGGAAGATTCATGATGAGTGAACGACGCCGACCTGATCCAGTAGAGTCGCAATTCGGCAGACAGATATCTGCACCGAGTGTTAATCTAAGACCCAGTGATGCCTTGTTTATCATTAATAAATGAAGCAGAGATGTAACACAATGCCACAATTAAAAAAGAAACCTATCACAACGCCCTTGGAAAACAAACACACACACTATATATATATATATATATATATATATATATATATATATATATATATATATATATATTATATAACACACACACACACACACACAGAGAGTGACGAGTGGCTCTGACAGTTCCACAACCTCAGCTACATCACTCGAGTACTCAACTGCTCTAAACAAAAGATACACACAGTTAATATTTTTGTTTGTACCTGCCCACAATACTTTCTAACAAATTTAGTTGGTTCTCCAAAATATAAACAAACTCGTAGCTTCACTTAACCCACCGCAGCCCTGACCAGTTACTAAGGATGAACGAATGAACACGGTACGTTTGAGTTAATAAACGCAGTCTTGGTTTTTCCATTCTTTTCTGTGCATCCAACAGGATCCCATTCCACACCTCCAACCTCAACCAGATGTCCAATAGCGAGTGTGCCTTCTATGTGCGTCTTCGTTCGTGTCTTCGTATTCGGTTACATCCCTGAAATGAACAACATGATCCTTGAGCTGCAAGTGCCGAGATGATACACACCCAGGTAAAACAAATACTAAATATGTGGCCTCGGGGTCCAGACACTATCTTCAGGGAATCGCCAGTCGTTAGATATTTAAGTCACTTATATTGTCATTTTGTTGTCATCAACACATTACAATCATAAAAACTATTATCAGGGCAGTGTTGGCTTGGCGGTTAAGGCTCTGGGTGACTGATCGGAAGGTCAGGGGTTCAAGCCCCAGGGGTTCAAGCTGCATCATGGCTGACCCTGCGCTCTGACCCCAACTTCCTGACCTGCTGGGGCATGCGAAGAAAAGAATTTCCCTGTGCTGTAGTGTATATGTAATCGATAGACTCATTATCATTAACTCCTCAATGTTTGCACACAGAGAGTTCACGAAGCGTCGACTGATGCCTCATGAATGCCTTAAAAAGGTGACTTGCTTGCAAACAGACACCCAAGCAACAGTTTGTAAGAGAACTGATTGGACCTCGGTCAAGTCAGGTGCGTGTCGCAAAAGGAAGACGTGTTGAATTGATAAAACTGAAGTCATACGCGAGTCGAAATAAAGCAGCGTCAGCATGGCATTGGGGATTCGCGTTCAGCCCATACAGTAAGCATGTAACAGTCAATTCTGTTCGACAGATATTGTCGAAAGAAGCTTAACAGAAATCCGGATGTAGATTTTTGTTGCATTCATGGTGGCGTTTAGGTAGTAATGTGCAAACTGTAATAATTTTTCCATTTCCCACCTGTTGACATTCGAAGTGAGGAAAGAAAAAACACCACCACAAAACATGGACGCCTCCACGAAAGAGCGTCTCTTGTTTGCTCTCGTAGAGCACGTAAAGTTCATAAAAAGCTATTTTAAGTGCACTTTTACAGTTACAGGCCCGAGTGGTTACTGGTGCTGTTCTTCTTAAGTGAACTCCAAACACTCCAGCAACATTCTGGACTGTTGGCCCATAGTGAGTAGATTTAGCAACAAGCTAGCCATTCGACAACAGCGAGTAGTGTTAGCAACAAGCTAGGCAAGCGATTATTATGCTTGCTGTTATAGATTAAAGTACTGTCTCTGTATATAAACTGCTCTAAAGCCAATACTGCTATAAGCTACAGTAAACTGGAAGTAGAGAAGGGACAATGTAGAGTTTACAGTGTGAGTGCCCATGTTGAGTTGACGTCACTGGAACTCGGGAAGACTACCTCAAGTTGACGCGTTGAAAGGGGGGCATTTGCAGTGGATTTTACCGGTTGTAGGTGGAGAACTACAAGTTGCAAGTTTGCCTCGAACGATTCCTAATGAACAAGTCAGAGGCAACGACGGAAAGAAAAAGCTCCCCGAGATGACTCGAGGGACAAACGTTAAGAGGATTCAGATTAGACAAATGGGAAGCCAATCTTAACTGGAGACACTGGATTGCTGCATTACTGTTTTTCTGTAGTATACAATTGCAAAGTCAAACAGTACTAAGTGTACTTTGAAAGGCTGTTCAGTATGACCATATTGTGAATAAGAGTACTGGGATGAATACAGGACAGTCTTTATGATTACAGCAGCACTTCTTAGGGACAAGTATCCTGATGAGATTATCCATTGAAGCAAGGCTTAAAAATCGGGCATAAAATTAGAGTGGTTTTGGGAAGTAGAAATCTATAGCATAGGATCCTGTGAGATCCATCCAGCCTGGGCAATGGAAAAGGCCCATTTGTTCCCCCCACTTTATGCTGATGGATACTCTCCAATAGCATAAAGTGAGTCTGAAGCTGAGCATTAGGATGAATATCCTTATCGCTGTTCTACAGAGACTGAAATATTTCCGATCAACCTATGGCTTTTGCATCTTAAATACATTCAGTTAAAAAGGCAGCTGATCCAGGACCAGTCTGAAACTGAGCCCAGAGCAGGGTTAATACACACTGTAATGGGAGAACAAATGGGCCTTTTCCATTGCTCAGACTGGAAGGATCTCACAGGATCCACAGATACTACAGATCTGACACATTACACTGAAAGATCTACAGTCTAGGGAAGACACTCCATGACTGTTATGTTGAGGTCACGTGTCACAACCCTCATCAATGCACATCAATTTTAAAGGGCAGAATGTAATGCAAAATGACTGCAACAAAGCAGTAGACATTAACTTAATCACCAGAAAACAAAATAAATTGCCCTGACTTATTTACAAATGGGTAACTGCTTTAGTCGTAACTCCATTAACTGAAAAATATGGCTTTCCGTGCCGACAGATCTTAATGACGAATTAAAAATTCTTACAAATTAAATTCTTCATCATTTGCCAGTGATTTTAATTTAGTTTTTTTTTGTGTGTGTGTGTGTGTGTGTGTGGAAAAAGAGGGATTCATCTCTTCATAGTGCAAAGCTATGCCAAAAATGGAAAAGTTCTGGAAATGAAAAATGAAACAAAGTCCATCTTAGCGAGACTGTCAGACTGAGAGAACGATAAAGCGAGTGAGTAAGTGAGAGTGGAGAAAAGAAGAAAAAAAAAGAAAAAAAAGAGGTGAAGTGTAGCGGCGATGGCATCAATCTCCTTCCCCAGGAGCTGGTTTTGGACAGGCAGCAAGGCTGCGGATTAAAGATGCCTAGCAGCATGCGAGAGACGCCGCGAAGATTTACGCTTCCGTACCGCAGCATTATGGGCCGCTCATACGCTAGGCTAGGGAATGAAGCGGCTTCGGAAAACCGGGGCTTTAAACGAAAACTCCACCCTGGAACACTTCCAATACGGTTCCACTGAAATATTTCTGATGCGTTTAGCGATTCGTTCGGCACTGCATTTTTATTGTTGCTGTGAGGAGACAGGGGTTGTGCGTTACTCTGATGTCACAGGTAGACGTCTCACGACAATCTCAGCTGGACGGACTACAAAACTAAAGCGCCGCTGCATCTCTTTAAGTAATGAGGGCTAAATCCCATTCGCAGCAGTATCAACAGGTAATCGAATGGCACTGTGGGTGATCTAAGCAAGCGTGAATGAAAATGAAAACAGACCAACAATGTAGATGTAAACGTTTAAAGCAAAAAAACAAAACAAAACTTTTCATTTTAAAGTAAATCTTGGATTCTTTTAAATATGAAAGATGAACATGCAAGTCCAAGACTAGATTTTTCAGCTGGATTGGATCTGTCAGTAGTAGGGAACATTTTAACAACCTCTGGTCCAATCCCTACAGCCTCCTGTGACAAAATGTAAGTGACAAATTACTGAAGCTGGCACAGGAGGCTTTGTGATGATGTTTCCCCATTAGCACTCATTCAGTTCTGCTTATTACCAGCTTGGGAAAAACTCCTACTTGAAAACCGGGAAAACTCCGAGACACAAGACAGATGAACGGCAATATTGGATGGATGGCCAGTGTATGTACTGTACATGTACTCACAGGGGATGGTACGGAGGTACAGGTTGTCTCGTATCACTTGCTGGAGCTTGTGGTCCAAGGAGCCTTTCTGGAACTGCAGGCTGAGGTAGTGGCGCAGGTCCGTGTTTAACACCTTACCTGCAGAGACACAATCAACAGTACATGTGTAAGCCAGCGGACTTCTACAACACACCTTTTAGATCAGATCACAAACAAAATTGCTGACATCCAGCATGTCTACATATGTATGAATATATCACACTGAATCATGAATAATAATATGCCACCACAGTGCTGCTGCTGCCATTAGAAAATCAGACAAAACTTATCCCAACCCTCCATCTGATTAAGGTGGTGACTCCAGAACCGTGCAGGAAGGACATACGTCCCACTAATCACAGCTCTCGTCTCTACAGGGTATCTAGCTGAACGGCCCGAAACAATGTAGATCTTATCGGACAATGCCAGGGGTTTAGCTGCCGACAAGGAGGCTGTGCGATGCATTCTGGGAAAGATGCCTGAGACAAGGGGACCCGAGTTGTTTTTTCTTTTTTCTACGCACTGAAAGAGAGGAAGACTTCTCAGCTGTTGAGGAATCCTGTACTTTTTCCAAAGGTAATTCATAATTACACTATAATAATAATAATAATTGCAAGCCAATGTATAGCCAAAAAAGACAAAGTTCTACCTGCATTCCTCATGATGTCGCCGTTTAGCTCATGTTCGTGAACTTCACAAGCACCGCCATACAGCATACCTCTACACTACTATGGCCCAAGATCCTACTCTATACGTTTGAATAGTTACCGGTTATACAAGCTAGGCTTATTTTTAGCATTGAACCTTGGTAAACAGAGCTCGCATGCAGTAACGTAAATACAAACCGCACTTTTGTGGTGTCGCTCACACACACAAAAATACAATCAAAACAAATGACTTGACAAATTGAGTAGCTCCCCTTCCTCCACCAGGAGGGGACTAACAGGATGACCTACTGGGTCACTGATTAGTCTCGTTTCATTGGGTAGATGAGACGCATACTAATGCGCTCTTATACTTAAGAGGTACGGTGTTCTGATTTCATTTTAAAAAGTATTAATTACTCCCCTATTAATGTTTAACATGGCTAAGCAGGCTCAGTCACAACCTGTCTTTCGGTGCTCTCTATGGAACTCATGTATAATAAAGTGAAACTGGATTTATGCCGTGCTTCATTTAACGACTCGGTGAACATCCATGTTAAAAGTGATTAGTTACCGGACGATACGAGAGGCAAGAAGTCCTAACGGGTCCTGCTTATGACACCAATGATCATATCGATACATCTTTATGTATGACTTCTAAGGGCTTCAATGTGTTGCTATGATCGGTGTCTGTATCTGTACTCGGGTTTAAATCTGAAGTGGGCGTGTCCTAAACCAGACGATTTTTAAATAAACCCTGCCACTTTGACCTTGGAAACCCAGAGGTGGAAGTCCCAATCCCAATCTGTGAATCTTTCTGGAAAGCTTTCTTAAAAAAAAAAAAAAAAAAAAAAAAAAAAAGGTGAGCCTCGTATTGCTATATGCACTTGCATGGGTTTAGAACACTTTATTGTGTTCGTTCTGATTAATATATTCATATTTGGTTGCATCCTTAGTATTGGTATTACTGGTAGGATTGGTGTCATGGGTGTTGCATCAGTTGCCTCAATGTTCTGCAGGACTCTGAAACTTGATTGACGAAAGATTCCTTTCTTTTTTTTTTTGTTCGAGAGCACACTAGTCCACTGCAATGCTGAACTATGCTGAAAATACCTAGATCACTAGAGAGCGCTGCACCATTCTGCAGTCTCCATGTCTTTCTTTCTTTCAGTAGATCTCTAGGGAAGAGGAAGGAAGAGTGAAGCCAATATCCTCCCATCTCCGCTTACAATTACATCACTCGGTTTGGCCACCACGCACACCTGCAAACCATTATCGAGCAGCCCGGTTCAGTCGAACGTGAAAAATCAATAATGACTAAATGAGAAAACTCTCAATGCACCGTGGCTTATCTATGAATTCACGCTTATCAAGTGATCTAGGCTGGCCTCATTAAGAATGTCAGGGCTGTATGCGGCTCGTCATAAACATGATGAAAACTGAACCAGTCATTTGACTCATGAATAGTGTTCTGATCTACTCGGGATTTTCTATGGCTGTCGAAAAAAAAAAAAAACAACAACTGCATGATCAGGTCCAAGAGGAACATTGTGAAAGCTTTTTGGACATTGTAAAGGCGGAGTGGAATTTAGGTCAGGCCACAATAGCTGTTCATGTGTAATTGAAACACTAAGCGACAGTCCATGCAGCCCGAGTTCCCATGCCTTCTATTCATCAGAACGATCCTTACAGCATACCACATACGCTGATGACATGTTGCTCATGCTACACGCCAACATGTTTCTCACAATAAACTAACTGGGAACTCTGGGAGAGTTCTAACGATTTTAACACCGTTCTCATCACGGACTAATTTAAATGACACGCTCCCGTGGCTGTGAGCTGTCTCCGAGGCGCCGATACATTCCAGCACGTTTGATATTCTCAGCAACAGTGCAGAAACAACCAGCAAAGCAGGAATCCAAAACTCGCATGATTAAGAGCTTGGTTATTTTTGTGAGAAAGCAGGATTTAGGGATCAGGCGAAGGAGAAAGTTCGTGACGTGTGTGTGCGCGCCTCATCTGCAATCGCTCATGTAGCGTGAGCAGTACGGTGATTCTGAGATACTGAAAGCGTGCACTTGGCTTTACACAGCAGAAGGTCCAAATGTAAGATGCCGAAGATGTAGATATGGACCATGGTACATTTATAACATTCGCACACAGCATACATTTCCTCCTCACTGTGCGTTTGAGGGATGCGGCAGCCTTCGCCATTTGTCTGTCAGGTAGTGTTCATGAGCTACGTCATATCTCAAGGGAACCACATTCAGCCTTCTCCAGCTCTGCGCCATGACTCCAGCAGACTGCCTGTGGGAGGCAGGGTACACAAAACCTCCCTTTGTGCCTCATCATCTGAGCGTTGGAGCCATTTTTACCAGGTCAAGAAATCAAGGCTGTGGCTCTACAGCTTTAGCATCTCTCTTTTATCCCAACCTGACCACCTACTTCTGAGCTCTTGTCCTTGTCTAACTTGCTTACAGACTTTCCATTTCATCTGCTTAATTAAGCGAGAACTGCCATAAGGAATTTTTTCTTACATATTGAAGTTGGGTGAAGATCAGCCATGTGTGGGCCTTGGACTGTATATGAAAACAAAAACATCACTCAACTAAGCAAGCATATAGACCCATTAGAATCACAGAAGGTGATAGAACAGTGGGGGGGGGGGGGGAGAAAAAAAAAGATTAAATCTGTACTTTATCACTTAGAATAAAGGTGCGGCATCATATCCTTCCATTTAACGGAGACGACAAAGCGTAACACAAACAGATGGATTGAATGCGTAGGCTGAAGCAAGTTGTGCTTCACACTACAGCCTTGTTGGAGAAGGTCAGTGGCCATGATGCACACCCACCTGGTCCATGTGATGAAGCTGAAACAGATGTCATACTCTTGCCTGCATCATACCTCTTTACTATTCTCACTTCTGGTTTATGCTTCCACTTTCCGAGATGACTGAAATGAACCCCCCCCCCCCCCAGAACAGTAGGAGAATTTCAGCTGTCCATCAATCAGTGGGGCAAGGTAGTAAAAGAAATCAAGGAGTGAGAGCTGAAAGCGTATGTTGGTTCAAATAAAATGGCTGCACTCCAACGGAAATGAAGAGGTTTCCTGCTTTTAATCTCCGCTTCTCACTCAATAAAAATAGTTTGAATATTTACAGGTTTATATTTTTTTTATTTTAGCAAAATAGATTCAACCTTCAATAAATGGCCTCCAATCAAGGCCTTATTTATTTTCCGGACGGGTTGGATTAAACTTGCATTCTCCAGGCATCATGAATTATTTCTGCATTCAGGCGGGCGATGTAAACTAGGACAGCGGGTGTCGGGTGTGATCTTTAGGTGTGTAGAACTGAAGGGTTCAGTGACTACGTTTACATGGACAGCGGTAATCTAATTATTGATCTTATTCTGAATAAGACAATATTGTGATTAAGGTGTGTACATGAGTCGTTTAAGGATAATCCTTTCATGTTCAGGTTTGACATGTTATAGAACATAGATCGATTAACAGTACACGTCATTACGTCCCCACGTCACGCCGTCCCCTCCAGTATTTCACGTATCAACATACAGTTGGTCTTCGTTATGGTATACAGTTTTGGGTGTTATGTTTAATTTCACGAAAGCTTCAAGTGCAGTTAATTATTTGTCATGCTGTACGTGCTAACAGACGACTGCTTGAAGCCGTGGGCTGCGACCCAAACCGCGTACTTGCCTACTATATAGTAGCTGATATACATGCATTTCGCCAACTATATAGTAAGTACGCGGCTTGGGACACAGCCGTGCTCTCTTGTTTGCCGTCAAACGGTTAAACTGCCGTGTGTGTACGTGTCCTGTCACAAAATGCGGTGAACACTCCCACACGACGTTAATAGTGCGATTAAGGTGTTTACATGTCTGTAATACACTTCGATAATGCGACTACACCAGGAGTACTCCACACGTCTTAATTCGATTTGTGTTTAATTCGAGTACGACTTTAATCGGATTAAGGTCATCAATAATCTCTGTTTACATGCTAGTTTCTTAATCAGAGTATCGTCTTAATCGGGTTAATATCGGATTATTGTTGTCCACGTAAACGTACTGGCTGTCTTCTTTGCATCAAACAATAAGTACTTCTACCAAAATAATACATACATGATGGACAAAGGTCAGACTTATTTTCCAATGACGTATTACGGTGTCTGTCTTTAGTTCAAGCACTTTTGAAACGTTTCAAGAAAAAGGTCATTTTCTAAGAATTACAGTGGTTAAATCTTAAAAAGCCTTCAAGGAAATAATTTAAGTGCCTCGTATGAATACTGGAAAATGTTCAAAGCTGCTGTGAGAAAAGGTGGAATGCAACATCTTTGCTTTGGAGGATTCATTCAGTGACGTCTATAAACCACTCATTTTACAGTACTATAAATTATATAGAACTCCATCACGCACATTCATCATTCTAACAACCTATGCTTTCTTTTCTTTCTTTTTTTTTTGCCTATGCTTATCTTGTCATATCTCAGTAGATTATATTCTATTTATTCTGAGCTCTGACACAAGACAGGCCTGAACTCTCAGTCACAACTCTGGCCAATCATTTATCCTCTTCTTCAATTAGAGGGGCTGCTTAAATGTCATAGAAAAGCCAGCGCAGGAGCCTAATGAGGCCATCTCATAACAGCGGTGCACTCTACACTGAGCTTATTAATGGCTTGTTGAGGATGGCGGGCATCACCGAGAGTGCGATCTACTCATTAGAACCACTGGCACGAACCCTCCCAGTGTACTTCGTTCATATCCTGTAGAAGTAGGTTTTTTCCATTAGATCATTCAGGGCCATTGTTAAAGTGCACCTGAAATCAAAATTGACACCAATCCTTTTATATCTATTTATTTATTCATTATAAATCTCTCATCCTCTACTAGTCTTGTGTTTGTCTAATTAAACGCTCTCTAGAACCTCACAGGGGCTGATCTTGCTCTACAGAAGCAACTCATTTACAGCAATCATGGTTCATGGCTACGTTTTTGGCTATGTATCTTCCCGCACATTATTCCCTTCATTTAGAATAAATGATCCTGGACTCGCTACCTCAGACTGATTGAGAACGGCTTTATACACTGCCAGGGATTCTCAATCAGTAAGATTGAGTAATATTTTATCTACCATTCAGATTCATCAGAAGCCTCTAGGTCAGTGGTCACCAAGCCTCTTCCTGGAGATCTACAGTACCTTCCTGCAGGTCTCATCTCCAACCAAAATCTAACACCCCTGTTTTAGTTGATCAAGATCTTCTTAAGGCAATGATTAGATGGTCAGCTGGGCACGATTATGGAACAGGAACAGGGCTAGTGACCACTGCTTTAAGTGATGACACTATAGCACCATTGAGGGTCAACCCTTGCTTGAAAATGTATGCCACAACAAATAAGGATATCATCCAAGTTATAGTCGACAGGTTTGGGTGAAGGCGATGGTGAGAAATCTCTTCATCTCGTCACTGTTATCAGTCAGTTCAGTAAGGTAATGTGTCAAGTTGTTAAGATTTGGTGGGGTTGTGGGATCTCTCAAACGCTATTTACTGTTGTGTAAATCTTCCAAGCGCTTCAACACTATGTTTGTCTGTTTCAAAAGGATATACATCGACATACAGGATCAAATCATGGCTCTCAAGCCATTTAATGGGCTTTAATCGAAGTCTCTTGAACGTGGAGGTTAGAAAGCTGGTAATGTGCAGAATTTCTGGAGACAAATGCTGGGGGAAAATGGGTTCATTTTATTTGAAACCAATACGACCCTTCTAACGTCGTTGAGCAAAAGCTCTAATCAAGACAGCCTTGTTTGATGCTCAGCCTGATAAAAGGGGGGGGAAAAAATGGGCAAAGGTGGCAAATTACTGATGGTACCATAAAGCTTTACTCAGAAATCAATGCCTACCTGCCTGTATAAGTACTAAGCAATCTGGTCTGCTTTCAGATTGATTTTCTCAGGGTGGTCATCACTGCAGGACACAAAGGACAAAATGTTTGTTCTAAGAGGATGCACACTACTAAAAGTTTTGAAGGGATAATCTGAGCAAGTACTACGGTTTGGTTTATAGGGCACTTCTCAGAGTCTTCAACTGGTAGAAATGAATATTTTAGTACAACATACAAGTATGAAATTCCTGAGGGGAAAAGAAAAAAAAATAAAAAAAATTTCAAGTCCATGTGGTGGCCAGGGTGATGTTTCTCCAATTCCTGGCTGATTCTTGAAAGGAGAACGAATTTCTATTTCTAGATTCTTACCGTGTACACTATATGGCCAAAAATACGTGGATCTGACCATCACACCCATATGTAGGCCTTCCCCAGACTGTTGCCACAAAGTTGGAAGCGCACAATTCTATACAATATCTTTGTATGCTGTAGCGTTACAATTTCCCTTCACTGGAAACGCAAACCCGTTCCAGTATGACCACGCCCCTGTGCACAAAGCGAGCTCCATAAAGACATGGTCTGCCAAGGTCAGTGTAGAAGAACTAGAGTGGCCTGCACAGAACCCTGACCTCAACCCCACTGAACACCTTTGGTATGAACTGGAACTAGGACTTCCCCAGGCCTCCTCGCTCATCATCAGTGCCTGACCTCACTAATGCTCTTGTGACTGAATGAGCACATCCCCACAGCCATGCTCCGAAAGCTTGTGGAAAGCCTTCCCAGAAGAGTGGAGGTTATCATCACAGCAAAGAGGAGACTAAATCTGGAATGGGATGTTCAACAAGGACATATGAACGTGATGGTCAAGTGTCCACAAACTTTTGGCCATATTGTGTATGAGCAAGGTTAGTGTTAGAGATACCAGCAGAGTGTAGCTTACTTTATATCACGTCTGCTTTGAAAAATACTTAACTTTACTTAATACACAATAAAGGACAAGCATGAAGAACACTGTGGTACTCGCTGCTCTCCCCGCTCTCCCCTTTTCTGACTTCTTATGTAGATATTTGAAGATGAAACTGATAATGCTACGACATAAGTAAATCCTCCCACCTCAAGAAACTTCAGGGCAAATCCAAGAAGACTTTCTTGTTCTGTTTTTTTCTTACCTGAAACATTATCAGGGCAGTCCTGTGATGGCTGCATTTGAGTAATCAATGGTTTGCACTAACCAAATTCAGTCATGATATGGGTCACTTGGCAGAAGAAATAACAATATGCAAGATAATTGTTAATCTACTGAGCCAAGCCATACTACAGCGTCTGGTAGAAAAGCACTCCATGTGACCAACTCCCATGTTTTTTTTTGTTTTGTTTTTTTTAAAATGAACACCCAGCATATAGGAAGTCATCAAACCATCATGAAAGGGCGCAAAGATCTGAAAGTCTCATTCTTTCTGTCATTTGGAAAGACCAGCCTCAGACAAGTCCGCCTTATCTTCCTCTCTAATGATACATCCCTACAGCTCCCACGATGCAGTGTGAAGACCGAGATGAAAGAGAAACGTAAAAATGGGTATACAAATGCGAGATCAAGACCTTCTGTAGCCACCCCCCCACCTTCAGTCATCCAGCAGTTCTTAACCATGGCCTGACTAGGGGGCCAGTCTGATATTGCACTATAGCCAGGAATTTCTACTCGTATAACATCTTGGCACTCAGCAGGAGCAAAAAAGGGAGTGAGTGCAAAAAAGGTAGGTGAGGCACATCAAAGCAGGACTGCCTCTGATCCCTGAGCTGTGATGGGAGACTTGTCCTTTAGGCAACGATTCCCGCTAAGAGCTTTCAACAAGCTCAGACATGTGACAGAGCGGTGTAGAACAAACAGATTTCTATTTAACAGCATGGTGACTGAATAGGGACGGATCAAAGCGGTGAAAATCGCTATACAACTGCTCCAAACGTCTGGACCGTGTAGCAGGAAATCAGCAAGATTTCCTCTCAAAGAGGTACGAAACAAATTCTTCAGACTGTAAATGGGATCCATGGATAACGTTGCCAGCCTCTAACAAGCTTCTTATATTGGGGACCAGTGCAAAAAAATAAAAAGTGCCACAAAAATGCTGACTCTCCTCTATTTTTCAGTAATCGTAGTGTATGAAATGTGTGAAAAGCCAATAAATTTAACAAGCACTGGGGCACCTCTGAACACACACACTGATGATGCACTGACTGACTGGAAACTTGGAATTTATGACATAACAAGCATTATTTGGTAGGTAACTTATCCCTGCCTCCATGCTGAAGTCGAACAATAAGCTTTCCGAGTGCATAGCAGGGCACAAGGTAAGCGGAGACGCAAAGCCCCTAAATGCTGGTTTACTTTCCGACAAACCTCTTGTTATTCTGGTCTCGTGCTGTCTGCCTGCAAGAGAGCCGTGTGTGCGACGGCCTCGTGCCTCTTGACTGCTGAGTGAGCACACAGATGCCTGCAGATGCCTGTGTGACTCAGCATATCTGCTCTGGAGTAATTACCAGCCGAGCAAATACGCATCCGCATGCGTCAGTATGCGCCTGGTGTTTCGGTATGGCCTGAAGATGGGCACATGTGTGTTTAAAGAGCGGGTAAATGCGTTGAGGATTCTGAAGACGTGCTCTTTGCATGAATGTAAACGGAGAATCAACTTCCAGTCGGAGAAAACACAATCATTTTTAATGATTGCCTGGCTAGATCGTACACCTCTACACAATCTCTGTTTGGGTCCCATTTGCTCTCTCAGGGAGCACTCCCTCATATCAGAGTCATCCATCAAGGCCCTAGCACAGCTAACCACATGGCTGCCGTCCATAAGAGCGATCGACTGGCTGGCCGCTGCGTGCTGATCGGGCCTTTTAAGCGATGCACCTTGTGCCCTAAGCCCATCCATCTTCCGGTTAAGGGAGCTGGATAGTTCATAGGTCCTGCTCAAGGGTGGACATCCAGGCAGTCAGACATTCCTCAGCTGGAGAACGCTGCTATTGTGGCCGACATGCGCAGATTCAAATATACTCCATCTGTTTATTGTTCCAAATATCTGTATCTGCATTCACATTTAAGCCATACGTTTTCTTTCTTTCCTACTACATCCCTGGAAGTAGAAATGCCTCTGGCTCCAACAGTTCCTCAACCTCAGCTCCATCACTCCAGTTCATAATTGCTCTCAACTAGAGATGTTGCACGAGAATCCCTTTAGCGCAGTTATTATTTGTGTTTGCATTTGATATCATCTAAAGATTTCATTTAAACCACCACGACCCTGACCAGGCCGTTACTAAGGATGTATGAACACTGTAAATGCATATTTGCATTTGTTTAAAATACATTATGTGGTCGTTCTGAATAATGTATTCATATCCGGTTACACCCCTAATATATACCGCCCCATATTTCCATCTGTGATTTCTTTTGATAAATATTCTGCAAATGAGACCGAATGCAGTATTAATATTCAGTCAACAACGGGCCAGTGACACGGCAAACCGTGTCGGAGAAACTGAAGCTGAAATAAGAGAAGAACCACCGCTACACTCCATGCCAAACTCTAAGTCACTACAACTGGACTCAAAAAAAGACTACAAACACTATGCCTTTCGATCAGACATTGCTCTTCTTAGCTACCCCCCCCCCCCCCCCACCCACCATATGGTTGATTCCAGATGTTCTTTGGGACTGGGCATAGCAACATGACTACCCATACGAAAAAATGTTTGCCAGCTGTGCCTATGCCAAGATGAAAGTTCTAGGACTGATAAAATCCTCACATAAATGTTGATTTCCACCCAGGTCCAGGCCTCTGCTATTGTTTTGTGTGATTAGACAATCTCCCAGATCTGACCAAGCAATAACTTGCTGCTCCCAAAAACAGCTGCACACATCAATTATGGAGTGGGTCAATGCCAGGCCAAGAGAGCAACAACAAACCTTAGATGCTTCTGGAGCCTTCTGGCTGCAAAGCCAGCTTAAAACAATTTTGCTTATTCAGGGTGTTAATTATAAGATATTACGACATCGCTGTACGCTTGGGTGCCTACCATCATCCTGCTCTGCTCAAAACTGCCATCTTTTTCAGTCTCACACCAGTGATGTGCTGCAAGTGTGACGCGAAGCCTTGATGCAAAACAAATCTCGAACAGGATGCATTTTTAGGTTGAGGCACAAAAGGGTAGCTTTGCATGCAAGCGTTTCTTCATTAAGGGCCTTGAAAATGTCCATCGTTCTGTTCCTCCCACTATCAGACACTGTCCTCTGATTCTGCGCTGAAGCGTGACCGAGTCTGGCGGCAACACGGGCTGAAGTGATTAGATACACATATGAGCGAAACAGGGCTCTTAAAAGAGATTGTGGATAGAGGAGTGGGAAAAGAAATAGAAAATGGCACTCGAGTATCACACCGACAGAACGGCAAGTTCAAAGTGACATCAAAAGACGAACGGTAGTCTAGCACTACAGGTGCGTCTCAAAAATAGATTCATTACACAAAGTGAAACCTTTCAAGACTTTTTGTTTGTTTGTTTTAATCTCGATGATTACGGCTTACAGCTCATGGAAATCCAAAATCCAAAATATTCTAATAAAGAAAATTAATACAGAAATGTGGACCTGAGAAGAGCTCTAATCAGCTGATTAACCTGAGGCTTTAATCTCTCAGTCTGGTTCAGTACACAAACACAATCACGGGGAAGATGAAAGTAAATTTCGCATTTCATTTGGAAATCAAGGTTCCAGAGTCTGGAGGAAGAGTGGAGAGGAACAGAATCCAAGTTGCTTGAAGTCCAGTGTGAAGTTTCCACAGTCAGTGATGATTTGGGTTGCCATGTCATCTGCTGGTGTTGGTCCAGTGTGTTTTCTCAAGTCGAGAGTCGATGCAGTGTCTACCAGGAGATTTTAGAGAACTTCATGCTTCCATCTGCTGACGAGCTTTATGGAGATGCTGATTCTCTTCCAGCAGGACTCTGCACCTGCCCACAGTGCCAAAACTTCTAGTAATTGGTTTACTGACCATGGTGTTACTGTGCTTGATTGTCCAGACAACTCGCCTGACCCGAACCCCATAGAGAATCAATGAGAGACACCAGACCCGACAATACAGACGAGCTGAAGGCCGCTATCAAAGCAACCTGGACTTCCAGAACACCTCAGCAGTGCCTCAGGCTGATCGCCTCCATCCCACACCGCATTCATGCAGTAATTCATGCAAAAATATTAAAGCCCCGACCGAGTATCAGTGCATAAATTATCATACTGTTCACAAGGTCGACATTTCTGTATTATAAATTCTTTATTCTAATATTTAGAGATACTGGAATTTCGATTTCCATGAGCTGTAAGCCGTAATCAAGATTAAAACAAAAAAAAGGCTTGAAATATTTAACTTCATATGTAATGAATCTAGACTATATGAAAGTTCTACTTTTTGAATTAAATTACAGAGGGGGGAACTTTTCCACGATATAAAATTTTTTGAGAAGCACCTGTATGATGCGACGTCTTTCTGTAAAATGGCTTGACCAGAGCTTATTACTAGGACATCATCAAAATACCATGTGTTGGTGCACACAGACATATTTGTCAACGTGAAGTAATTGAGTAAAAAAACAAAAACTTTTTTTTTTTTTTTTTTTTTAAAACCTAAATTCACAGTATCTCACAAGTGTCCAAAAGATTAACAAAACAAAAACACAAACAAACAGCAAATTCAGAAACTTGACAACAAATTAAAAACACGACAGTATTAACTCGGAAAGAAAACGTCCTAAGGGAACATCACTGCGCGTTGCTGATTGGCTACAGCAGGCATCAGTCTAAAACATGGCATTCACCGGATGTTATTTTAGATATGATGTCAACTCCTTTATACGAAGACTGAAAAGCCACCTGGGTTACTCAGAAGAAAGAATGATTCCTCACTATAACATAAGCAATTAAGCAGTGAAAGATCGCTATATGTATATCTAGCTAGACAACTGCGCAATTCCGCGATGTCTGCGCAATTCCTCGATGTCTGCGCAATTCCTCGATGTCTGCGCAATTCCTCGATGTCTGCGCAATTCCTTGTCCAATCAGAGACAAGCAGGGGATGTTCAGTATGGACTACCCCATTCAATCCTCAGTTAACGTTGATGTGTTTTTGGTTTTGCTGTTGCGTTTCCGGTTTTGCTGCTGCGTTGCGTTTCCACATGTGCTGCTGCGTTTTCGGTTTTGCTGTCTTGCCTCCGATGTAGCGGATGTGTTTTTGGTTTGTTAATGTGTTTTGCACTCACGGGCCATTATTAGATAAATAAAGCCAGAGCCAAAGGGATGCCTCAACAATTACCAGAGCCGTGGGAGCTCAATCTCAATTCTAAGCCAGAGATTACTGTGCCCTTTTACTCTAATACTACTCACATGACGCAGGGAAAAAAAAACAAGAGGGCGGCTGCTGCTGCTGCTGCTGCTAAGCCACGATATGTGTGCACAAAGTGTGTGTGAAGGATTTCTCCCTTTCTGGCCCTGCTAAAAGACCCAAGCAGGCTCCTCACCAATCTGCCTGCACCACTGAGTAGGCCTGACTCACTCCTGTACAAAGCAACCTCTGTCCTCTGTCCTATCTGTCCTGAACAAAGAGTCCATCTGACTGCCAGAGCAAAACAGAGACTCCGGCTGGCGAGACGCGCTCTGTAAAGGCATTCTTTTGAGACGTTGGAGAGCGCTTTGAACGACTGCACACCAAGCTAATGTTATGAGTGAATATCTGGAAAGCTGCGTGTTAAAAAAAAAAAGAAAGAATGAGACTCACTGAAGTGGAAGGTTATTAACCAAAACTAAAAGAATAAGCAATTGACCCACCATTGCACTTTCATTCCTCTTTCCTTTTATATTCTGTTATCTTTGTGCTTTCTGAAGCACACGTCATCGCACTGATCACACGCATCACTGCACCACATCAAAAAAAAAAAAAAAAAAAAAAAAAAAAACCAACAGTTTTAACATCGCATGACTGGCACAGACATTCAAAATGATAGGGCTTCTTCTCTTTTAAACAATGTACAATAATATATAGTTCAGTACGAAGTGGACGCACTTTAACCGTCAGAGGCGGTGTGTGAATGCCATTTTTGTTTCCACAGGATCTCCCTCTGAGTGAGATGAAAAGCCCTAATCCCCAGGTGAGGAGAATCCATTAGGCTTAATTACAGCGACATTACTCCTACTTACTGAACCAAATATCCAAGCGGGAGGGAAAAAAAAAAATATGCGAGTTGTCTAGAAGACAAGGATACATTTAATTAAACGTGAGCTAAATGCATTGGCGTTTGTGTCTCTTTATGCGATAAACCACTTTTCCCTGAAAATATTTCCAAATAGGATTAGATGTAGAAGCAGGAGCAGGCTCTAGCCCTGAGGGGAGCGAGAGAGAGAGAGAGAGAGAGGGAATGAGAGAGAACGAGAGAGAAAGAGAGAGCGAGAAAGAGAGAGAGCGAGAGAGAAAGAGAGACAGAGAGAAAGAGAGAGAGAGCGAGAAAGAGTGACAGAGAGAGAGATAACGAGAGAAAGGGGGAGAGAGCGAGAGAGAGAGAGCGAGAGAGAAAGCGAGACAGAGAGAGAAAGAGAGACAGAGAAAGAGAGAGTGAGGAAGAGTGACAGAGAGAGATAACGAGAAAAAGGGAGAGAGAGCGAGAGAGAAAGAGACAGAGAGAGAAAGAGACAGAGAGAGAGCGAGAAAGAGTGACAAAGAGAGATAACGAGAGAAAGGGAGAGAGAGAGAGAGAGAGAGAGAGAGAGAGAAAGGGAGAGAGAGCGAGAGAGAGAGAGAGAGAGAAAGGGAGAGAGAGCGAGAGAGAGAGAGGGAGAGAGAAAGGGAGAGAGAGCGAGAGAGAGAGAGGGAGAGAGAAAGGGAGAGAGAGCAAGAGAGAGAGAGATACCATGAAAGAGGTCTAGTTTTCTCTCGTCCTCTTCCTCAAGAAACCAGCACCCACCTCAATCCCTCAAAGGCTGTAGTAAGAATGCAAATGTGCTGTGGTGCTTTGGGAGAACTCGTTCAGTCATACAAGTCCAAGCCACATTTTCCCTCCGTAATACTGCAAGGACACTTGAACTGCTTGTAGCACGTCTGTTTGCTGTCTATACTGAGCTCTGGAAATGGAACCCAGGTGTGTTTTATTAGTAACTGACAACTCTCGCAACCTTCGTGACACACGCAAAATAAATCGTGCAGCCTAGCGTAAATATCCGCGTCCAGCTGCGATGAAAGATTCCTCGAGATTGAACAGCGGCTCTTTACATCTTCGATCCCCCCCCCCGACATTACTGTGGACATTAACTATGCGTTTTAAATAGTTACTTCACATATCAATCAGATTTCGATCAACTTTTTAAAGAGCTTTTAAAAAAAAAAATAGAGTCTTAACTGAATATTATGGAATCGAGCTCAAGTCAACAAAAATGCAGATGGCTGCTGAGAAAACACATTTTTTTAGCACCAGAGTAATCTGTGGTTCCCAATTAACACGATATTAACGCCAGTCACCACACAGGCGGTCCTTCTGATTAACCACGATTACAGACGTGCCTTTTAAACCATCTGTTGAGCGCAACACTTGGTTGCCGTGTTTGCACTCGACTGCAGCGCTCTCGATTTGACGATGTCAGATGCTGTTTAGAAGAGGATGTGTATTCACCAGGTCTGCTTTGGGAGCACAGGAAGCAGTTCGAGTGAGGTAAACTCGTTCGGACAACCCTAAAGAGGCATCAGCCGGTGGCCAGTTGGGAAAAACAGCGCACCTGGACTTCTTGTAGTGCAAAAGAAATTACATCGGACACCCAGCCAGAGGGGGAGGAAGAGCAAAATAAAACCGGTGTACCTGAGAATGAAGTTTAATTCCTCTGAGGAACCATTCGGAGAGAGAATAAGTAACGTCTGTATTGATTGTGATGGATTAGCACGGTGAATTATTAAATCGGCGATGCGAGCGGCTTCACGATGTATGCGTGGACGTCACACTAGAAATTTCACGCGTACTCCGTACACCTCGTTTTAACACAAACCGACTGTTTTGACCTTTATCATAACCGATGGTTGAAGGTCTTGATGCCACATATTAGAAGGTCACATGACAATAATATGCAACATTTAAACTGTACTTCACTTCTCTGACGCGTCCTATTCACGTCTTTTTCACCGTTCTGCGTTCTAAACTCGGTCAGCTCATGGTGTCTTTTTTTTTTTTCTTTTTCCCTGGAGTGTCTTACTACTGAAGAAAACCCACAAAACCTCTTTTCACACATAATATAGGAGAATCTTTACCAACACATCGATTCGGATGGGATATACATTTCCTGGAGTTGTTTTTTTTTTTTCTTCCTGGTCACTTTATAGTCGTTAAATCTTTCCACTCAATAAATAATTACATAATGTATTGCAATAATTACAATACCCCAGCACCCCTTTGTAAAACTAATCCAGTCCAAATAGGGCGGAAGTGGAAGTATGACCCCCCAAATACTATTCTCACGATTGGCCACAGGTTAAGAGGCGTTGAAGACGCACCAATTTTCCAGTGCGTAACTTCTTCCCAGTGACCGATTTGGACATCGTTACTGTTTCATTTCAAATCCAGTGGAGTGAAACTGCACAACGTTGGCTTTAATGCAAAAAAAAAAAAAAGCCCTGCAAGAACCATACAGGACAGATGTATTTAGTTAGGTACCGCTTACTGTGGTTTCCTGGTGTCATCAATCAAAAGAGAGAAGGTACGCTCAACTGAGCATTACTTGCCTCCATTTTTCTACTGCCTGCTTCGCTTAAAAATAGAACTGGCCAAAAATAATGTTTCTCAGTTTTCCAGTAGAGCTGCAGCCACTCAAAGCTCCATCCATCCACAACGTGGCCAAGAATCTCCAGGGACCGAGTTGACAAATCTTCTCTCGTTCGAAAACCTTACCCCGTGCAGCCAAGTCCAACTTCCCCCAAAGTATATTTGCCTTTTTTTTTTTTTTTTTTTTTTTTTTCAAAAGCAATGCCTTCCATCACTTCATGGTAAGACAGGAAATATAGTTACGCAACAGGGTGCCAGTGCCAGTGTTGCTTGAGCAAGGCTCGATTCAGTAAAACTATCATTAGATTATTTCCGAGTGTTGGCGAATCGAGCGAATTGTTGCACGGAACCCGAAGAGGAAGCCTGTTTTTAATATTCATCACGTATCGTTTTTGACGAAGAAGTGAAATAATGAAATATATAAATGAAAATAAAAAGGTCACATCAGCATAGAAAGACACCGAACACTAGACTGCAGGTTACCAAAAATCTCTCATCAAGCTAAGGAACACTCTGGAAGAAGTCGAGAGAAAACGCAAGCCTCATTATGCAGCGATTTTCATTTGTGCTCTTTGAAGACCGAATGCCTCCAGTTCTCCTCGTGCTCCTAACGGCGGGTGTAGCCTGATTTCTCTGAAGTGCTATCCGCCCTCTTCTGCATTCATACACGAGCTCACGGAGACCCATGACTGACTAGTGTCCCTATGACTGACAGGAGAGACCATACAAAGACAGAACGTAGTCATTTCCTTTGTTCAGTCTGGCATGGAGAACACTGTATCGCTCACGCACTCCGTTACACAATTAAACCAAGATTTTAATTGGGATCAGCTCGTACAGTGTGAAAAGTAACGCTCATAAAATGCAGGCTTAAAAGGATTAAGATTAAAACAAAACAGCAAAGCACCAGCACCTTTCACCGTCTACCTTAGAAGAAAGCAGAGGAACCGAACTATCGATAATCATTGGTCTTGGCTCGCAAGGACCTTTGAAATGAAAAATAAAAGTTCAGGAAGTCCACAGTACCAAGCAGCAGTGTGCATCATATCACCAAAGATGAGGAAAAAGAGCAGAGGAAGGCGAGGCCACCTGCCATGCTGATGGAGTGAGTTCATCTCTATTCGTCACGCAGTAGTGAATGCGCTTCTGAGAGGCAGCATGCAACGGCAGTGTGGTTCATAGTGTACCGCATCATCATCATCATCATCATCATCATCATCATGGTCCACAAAGACCAGGCAGTGTTAAGACTTCCCGTAAAGGCCTGTTAAAATGAGTCAGCGCCGTTCACTGAACTGCATGCGTCACTCGTCTGGCTGAGACAGACCGCTCACGGCAATGTCACTTCAAACGGCATCGCTCCTGTGTGTCTTTAGTCGAGATTCTCTACAGAGAGAGATACATTTCAGAAACAAAAAGACAGCGCAAGAAAACAGGAGTAAAAAGGTCAACATGTCAAATTAACCAGCAAAGCGCAGCTGGAAAATGAGTTTGTGGATGACGAGACTTAGTGACCGGATTAGAAATGAGTTTATGGCAAGACGTGCGTAAAAGTTTGATAGATTTCAAATCCAAGTGCACGGTGCCATGGGGTTGGTTGAACTTTACAACATCCAGGAACTCAGGATACTGCGCGTCGTAAGCGCAGAGTAAGAGTACGTCGTCATTGGAGGTCGACCGATCGATCGGTTTTGCTGATTAATTCGGCGCCGATAACGATTGCTGGAACTACGGGTTATCGGTAAAAATCCACGCCGATAGTGAGAAGTGTCCGCTGTCGTTATACAGCACATTATAAAGAGCGACCACTAGAAATAAAAACCATCACTGGCAAATTTTGTTGTGTTATTTGAAGTGTTTTTTGAGTCTCTAAATTTAATTGTTATTTGGAGTGTTACGTTTTGGTTGTATTTATTAATAGTTTATATATATATATATATATATATATATATATATATATATATATATTTTTTTTTTTTTTTTTAAAGTACAGTACATTTTTATAGTACAGTTAGTACCGTTTATTTATTTTTGTAATAAACTTCAGCAATATTTTTACTTTGAGTGTTTTCATTCAGTATCGATTTTAAAAACTATCGGTTGATTAATCGGATAATCGGCAGACCGGTCGACCTCTAGTTGTCACGCTAATGCACCGACAACAGCGATCTGAACCTATTTCACGAGTAACAATCGCGAGCAAAACAAACTAGGCTGGAAACTGTGCTCTGAGAAAATACGTGACCGGATAAAACATCCAACTCAGCATGGGGAGTTCATTACTAGTAGCAAGCAACATATGCTAGCTAGGTCAGAAAAGACAGGAAGCTAGGTGAGGGAAAATAACAGCGCTTACCCAGTAGATCGTTGATGATCAGCCACTATCGGTTATGGACAATGAGGAATTCTGACACGATGACGACAATGAAAGCTACTTTACTGAAGTGAAACAAACCCAAGCTAATCTTCCACTGCAACTCTACTCAAATTACTTAATGCAATTCATTTAAAATCAACTAAATAAATCTAAGTGCCTGAACATGTGCAGTTTTCATGGCCAATAAGTAAATAAAACATTCCACAATTAATACTAATGCTAAGTCGTAATAATATCTTTATCGGTGACTAGTATCGGTATTAGTATGGTCATTGATTGGTCATTGATGAAACGAATTCAATTTGGGGAAAAGAGTAAAAAAACAAAACAAAAAACAAAACAAAAAAACCCCCCAACAATTATACTATCACATGCCTATAAGCTATAAGCACTTAGATTTCACAAAATGCAGAAGCTGAAAAGGGGGTGGGGGTGGTGGTGGTGGTGGGCAGGGGGGTTTGTCTAATCGATGTGCCTTGAGAAAACAAACCTGTGATGACTGCACCGCCTTAAACAAGCCCAGAATTAATCCCAGTCGAGCCCTAAGACAAATCACAGATTTATGCGTGCTGAGTGAGCATGCAAAGAAGAAGAGCGTCTTAGTCACTGCTGTGCACGTATAGGGGAAAATAAATCTAGCCTGCTGGATTAGTCATATCCGTCTCGATTGGCTGCCACAGACGCATTTGCGACTACCACAGAATTTAGGAAACGGTAGTGAGAAGAAAATGAAGACGTTACTTTGACATTGTTTACAACAACACCACCACCACCACCGCAATACTTGGTTTTCTTCTTGGAACACTTTGCAACGTCCTCTATCTATTAAACACTGAGGAGAAAAAACATCAATGAAGACTGTCTACACGAGTGGCATCTCTCTGCCATATATGGAAATGGAACATGTAAACCATCACGAACATTTCATTTTACTAAATGGTGCAGATCATACTATTTAAAAAATATTTATGAAATAAGTCTCATCACCTAAAAGCTGCTTGATGTTGAATTCTTGATTCTGATTGGTCAGAAAGTGTTGATTTAATTTCCTGCAGTTCTGGCTGCAAAGCCAATCACGGGTTTATTTTAAGCCGCTTATTTATCATTTTTTCTAGTAACGATTCACACAGGGACGTGTGTATTTCTGTATAACGTGGACGTTTCTCTGGAGGCGGCATTTATTTAGCACTCATGTAAGGAGTCTCCAGCATCAGCACTTTGTAACAGAGGTAAAGCTGTAGCTATGAAAGGTTTGCGACAAAGTTTTCGCGACGGAGGCGTTCGTACTGGTTTCTTGTTAAAAGCACAAGAGGTTGGCGAAGACACTGTTTATAGCTTTATAACGCAAGTCATAACAGGAATGAATCATAATTCATGGACGTTCTACGAACACTAAAAGGCGGATAAAAAGTATGGCATGTTGTTAAATAAATAAATTTTAAAAAAAAGTCTGCTTAAGAAAGAATAAAATAAACAAGCCAAAAGATCCGGACCTGAAGCAGATGTCCGCCTGTAGATTTGACAAACGAGTTCCCATCTTTTCCTAACCTGTTCTGGAGCGTGAAGCTGTCGGCGCTCTTAGATTAGCATCTCAATACCCTCTCCAGACTGTTTTCACTCGAAGACTTCAGGGCCATTCAGGGATCTGGCACAATATGATTGCATGCAAGATTGAGATGGTGGAGGGGAAAAAAGCACCCAGAAGAGTGAAGAAAATCGACCTGAATGTATTTGTGCACGTGTTACCGTGTGAGGTCTTGCCAGTCTCTCGATGACTAGTTTAAATTACTACTTCTAGAGGAACTAACCACCTTGAACGGCTCGACTTTGCGTCCATACACCAGCTTGTAGGTTTTTCCCTGTTCACCTTACGGTACCTCGGCTTTTCCGCGGGGAACTTTGGAAAGCTCCGTTCTCATGAGTCTCACGTCACGTTATTTTGCGAGCCTGTCGTGCATATTAAAGCACTAACTGCCATAATTACAGATACGTGCTGATTGGTTCCGCTCACTGGAGCGAGAACCTGATAACAAGAGAGGAATGTCAATGGCAGAGTGGGACACCAGAGTGTGCCGAGTGCCTGAGGGAGCAGCTTTGCTCCGGGCAGATGGAGGATTTATCCTCCACATGTCCTTCAGATCAGCAGGGAGCATGGAGAAGCAGGCCGATCAGAAGCTGGCCTCAACATGCTCTGCTACTGACTGGGAGAGATGCCATGCTGTTTGCTTGCTTGTTCGGTGGTCTCAAGGGGGGGAAATGGACCTATCAGGAAGCGTGCAGGGTGGTTTGACAGGGCTCCGCTACACCCTGGAGAGGCAGCTCGGCCAGCCGTGGAGAATAGAGCTCTGAAACCATACTAGGGGCCATGACAGGACTACGTGCCACATCAAAAATATTTTAACATCAAGACCTCGGTCTATAGTCAAGTTTATACGGCGTTTAATGTGCTAGGTGCCTTTACATCTGTACAACCTCCTAATCATAATGTAGGGCTAATGAAGCAAACTGGTATCTTCTTCACACTCACTTGAGGACATATGAGCAAGCGACTGTTGCTGTTAAGGGAACTATGGACGCTTTCACATCCACACTCTGGATCAGAGCGAATTTGATGCGTTTGGCTTGTTTGCTGTTTCGTTTGGTTTTATTTCACACTTCACAAACATAAATCGATGGCTGAAGAGCGTGTACAGCTGAAAATACTCGTACTCTTTCAGTCGACAGTGAGAAATACAGTGGCGCAAAAATGTAAAGAAACTTTTACAAAGTGTGCGTAAAAAATAAATAAATAAATCACAAAAAGTCACCCAAGGATGGAGGTCGGTGCTGAATAAATGATTAGATAATTAAATCAATAAATAACGCATCTAAAACATTGCGTACATCACATTTTCTCTTTTTGCTTGTTGGTCCAAATATCCAGAGCATTGCAGTGCTACAGCTCGGCCCTTTGTGCCTCATGGCTCAGTTTCGCAGCTCACGTCTACAAAAAAAATAAAAAATAAAAATGCTGCAAACCAAAATACATGGTACGTTTGATTCTCTTCCTGTATTCCCAGTCGCATCAGTTTCTCCATCAAGCGGGGAGAACAGTCGGGTCCAAATCCAACAAACGAAATGCTGCAACAATGTGAAAACGTCCTAAAAGTCAATGCGCGTCCGTGGCACGTTAAAGCAATACTCGAATGCCCCCCCCCCCGCCAATCTAATCTATCCAATTCCAAATCTGTCTAATCTGACCTTGCAGAGATCGTATTTCTCTGCAAGAATTTGCGAGTACATATAACCACTGTACTCTAAAGTAAACACTTAACTGTCGGTTTCCAACGGCTCATGGATGGCTTCCACAAGTCTGGACCTGCTTTTGAAAGATAAAACTAGAGAACAACAGTTTTACTAAGACTGCTTAAGGGCTCTCTCAACTACATATCTGGTGTTTTTTTCCTCCCAAGTAAGAATCAGCGTGAAACAAGACACTTGTTTTCTTTTTTTGTTGGGTTTGATTCAGTTTCTCACTGCACAGGGCTGAAAACATACTCGTCAATTCTCAGATAAATACGATGATATGGCGATACGGATATAGAAACGACAGACAATTGCACCGAGCACGGAGAATACAAATACCTCTGATGAATACGAGAAAAGTAAATAGAAAACAGGCATAAACAAACCACACCAAGGAGAAAATGCATCAGGGTTCATTTCAAATGGAATACATGTGCGAGTGCCCGAAGACCTTTGAGTAAGAGCGTAACAGCTGTAAATGTTTATTGACAGAATTCAGCAACTGACCTTCCATTATAAGTGCGCTTCAAGTAAACAGGGTTCCTTTTCTCAGCACAGGGAAACATGCTTAAAAAAAAAAAAAGTTTAAACCTTTAATGTTTTCATATTTCACATATACATTATATTTGGATATCATTGTCACGGTTACATTTATATATAGTGCTTTTCTAGACACTCAAGGCACTTTACATAGTATGGGGGAGGGGATCTCCTCAATCAACACTAGTGTGTAGCATCCACCTGGATAATGCAACGGCAGCCATAGTGCACCAGAATGCCCACCACACACCAGCTATTAGATGGAGGTTATTAGGGGGCCATGACAGAGAAAAGCCAAGGACACCGAGGTCATACCCCTAGTCTTTTATGATAAGCGTCCTGGGATTTTTAACGGCCACAGAGAATCGGGACCTCCCATCCGAAAGACAGTGTCTCAGTCACTATACTGGGGCATTAGGTCCCAGACAGACCACAGGGTAAGCACCCCCTGCTGGCCTCACTAATACCACTTCCAGCAGCAACCTTAGTTTTGCCCAGGATGTCTCCCATCCAGGTACTGGCCAGGCTCAACCCTGCTTAGCTTCGGTGGGTAAACCAGGCTAGAAATGCAGGGAGATATGGCTCTGGCATTTAATATCTGCATCAAATATTTCAAACCCAAACTCAATAACTCCGAGAAATTCATTTGGTTTGAATGCATCCTTTCACACTCACTATTCTAAAAATGTTCACTATAAGAGCTCTACCTGCGCACTGCGTTAAAAAAAATATTCTGAATATTCGACACGAAGGAATGATGGCAGAAAAGAATGACCATGTAGTGGTCAAGAGAACACTATGTGTAAAGTAATCGGAGAAATCATGTCCTTGTGTCCTCTTCCTCCTCCTCTCTCAGAGCTCGTTCTGTGGAAAGATTTCATGTGCCATACGTGCATCAAAACAGCATTTCAAAGCACCACCCACGAGAACTACTGCAGCGCTCACACTTCAACTATACAACTGATGCTGAATTTTTAATCTGCAGCAATTCAATGCAGACTGGAAATGCTCAGAGTGAATTACAGGATAGTAAATAAGTACTGAAATTCTTAGCTTTATAAGCGTGTAAGTATATGTAACTACTTATGTGCTTAAGAACATGGATTAAGCTTCATTAAGAATCAAGAACAAGTACGCTAAAGTTTGTAACTATTTAAGTACATAACTTAAGAACGTATGTAAGTTCGTAAAAGTAGGTCGATACCCAAGTACAGTACGTAAAGGAGTATGTAACTAATTACAGAACTACCTATGCAAATACGCAAGCATGCAAGTACATTACAAATTTAGTAGGTATGCAAGTACACAGGTTTTTAAATAAATATGTAACTACTAAGTATGCAAGTATATAAGCAAGTGTGTACTTAGCTACTTAAGTAAATACACCAGTATGTACCTCGTGAACTAAGCACAGAAGTATGTAACTTAAGTAAACACACGTAGAAGTATGTAACTACTTACAGAATTACTTTAGTATACAAAGTACACTAGTACATGCATACTACTGCAAGTGCATAGAACTACTTTAGTATGTACGCAAATAGCCAAGTTCGTATGTAAATATGTAACTACTAAGTAGTTCTTCCATAAGTACATAACCACTTAAGTGTGTACAATAAGTATGTAGCTACTTAAGTAAATATGCAAGTATGTAACTATTTAAGAACATAACGTAAATACATGACCGAAGCACAAAATGTACGTAAGTAACTACTTAAGTACGTAAGCATGGAAGTAAGTACACATACAAATACGTAACTAAAGTACATAATGTAACCAAATCACCACTTAAGTATGCAAGTACATAAATATACAACTACTTTAGTAAGTACATAAGAATGTACTGTAATGTTCTTAAGGTAGGTAAGTAAGCAGGTAACTACTTAAGTACAGAAGTATGCAAGTACATAACTATTTTAGTAAGCACAAGTACGTAACTATTTAAGTACCCAAGTATGATTTTGTCTATAATTATGTAGCCACTTAAGTACATACTTAATAGGTATGCAAGTAAGTAAGTACGGATGGATTGATGCATTGATGCATTGATTGCTTGGGGGGTGTCTGTCAGAGTAAATTCCCCTTCAGCTGGTCTCTGAATGTTTTCTCCAGCTCAGCAGCATTCCTTCTGTTCGAAACAGGAGAAGAACTGTGGGAAGCTTGCGTCTCCTCGAATGAGAGCAACTGCCACTTTAAGAGCTATGTTTCGCTCTTCTCAGGCTTTATACACTCTAGTTGCGTCTGATGGAGGGTACTGTAGTGTAACAGTGGAGTTTTGCCTCAATAAAGGCAATGCTTTAAAAAGAGGAGGGGGGGGGGGGGGGGGGGAGAGTAGTGATTCGCTTTATATGGCATTCAGATTGACCTCTGGCTGTCTAGTTTACTTTCGTCATGATATACACCATAATAAGCACTGGGGGAAAACAGTCATTCGATGATCTTTATTCAATATCTATAAAAAAAAAATAATCAACAAACAAAAGGGAAATCAAAGCATTGTATAATAATATAATAAGGACTACTATTCGGTTACAGCGATACACCGCCAGCGGAATCACAACGGCACACTCACATGTTTCTGCTGTTAAATATCATGTTTATGCAGCAAGCAGGCAAAAACCGAGGCGAAATCATTTTCAGCAGTTGCACGCAGTGTGAAAGCAGCTACTCGTGCTGTTGCTGGCGGTGTGAGTGCTAATTATTTGAAAGGAAGGGCAAAAGGACACAGGCGTTTGTTTCTGAACCAGGCCCTGCGGACAGCCGAGCTCATCGGAGAGAGACGGCGGCAAGCGGCACTAAAGTCAGATTTAACACAGGGATTAAAACCAAGGCCAACGTGCTGTTTATAGCAAGGGCAAGAGGCACATCCACTAAGGTAGGATGTTCTGATCAAGGGCATTATACCACTACTGGACAGCATGCGGCCATGTTTCATGGTCCAGTTCTTGGTGGGTGGAAGTGGCCTTACTGCTGGATCGAACATCCACGCAGTCGTCCTCACGTCTAGTTACATTTACATGCAGCCGAATAATCTACAAATATAATAAGCATTCATGTATACACCTCCATCGGGATAGAGATTGAGGCCAATCCGAATGACTGACTGAGGTGGGTAAACCTTTTAAAGGGAAGGAAAAGGTGGGAGAACAGAATCGCTTGTGCAGTTATTCCCAGATAGTGGCTTTTAATGTTGAGAGTAACATTAGGTAAACAATAAAAGCATTATACAAATATATGAAGCTTCTATATGTTTTTTTTTCCCCCCAACAACCAGAGCCCTTGTTCATGAACAATGTGCAAATATGATATACTGAGCAACTTTCCTTTTCCTCGCTGTCTGATCAATAATTACACTTGGATGACATTTTAATGTGACAAAAATAACTTAAAAAACTCAAGCAGCAGGATTTAAAATAAATAAATAAAAAACGCTGAACACACTGACTGGCCTCGCGTGCAGCCGCATCGCGGTTGTTACAGAAAGCACTATAAGCACTAAGCCTCGCTCCTCACAGACGTCCGAGTTTAGGATCATTAGTTCGTTTGGGATCTGCAATAGGAATGAATTCATTCCGTTTAGTGCAAATGAGACGGTCGCTGGCCCCCCTGGGATACCTTATATGTGTATGATGGGTTCGAATCTCAAACCGTCAGCCTATATGAAGGACACGTCATCATCGGTTCCTGCCTCTGCGAGCACAGAGAGCGTGCGACGGTCTCTGCCTGCCATCATACATCACACGCGCATGCACGCCCAGGTGGCCGTGCTGCACTAACGGGCTAAAAACTAAACGAATCAGCAGGAAACAGATCCCAAGCGAGAGCGGAGATAAAAATGAAAGGAAAAAGGAATGGAGCTGTGTTAATGAGACACCATGTGTTTGTGCTCAACTTGATTTGCTCATCACGTGTGCAAAAGTGCAGTCTGTGTCCTGAGACATGCGGTAAATAGTGCTGACCCCACCGCTAATCTAATTCATACACCTCCACAGAACAACATACGAGCCTTTCCCCCAAACTAATACTTTCTCCTCTCTGTTCTGTTTGCAGGAGGAACTCAATGACAGCTCTGACAGCTAGTATGTCCCTATCTGTTTGGGTCTTCATTCAGACAGTGTCTGTTCAACCGTTACCTGAGAGGCACGGTATCAGGGAGCTGTCCATGAGCTGACACCAAAATAACCGAGTAATCAAACAGTCAGAGGAGAGCGAATACCTGATTTCCCTCTCTCAGCATACATTTTCCAGACATTTTTGGACTAACAATGTAATATGTAATGTCGTTACACACAGTAACAGTACTAACCATGGGAGGTTTTACACAGGGGTGTCTCAGTCTAATAGAGAGTATCTGTATTAGGGTCAGTAATGGTTTGCTTGACTTGTTGGTGGACTTGGAGATATGGAGATACCCTCAGCCCCTGATGCTGAGAAAAGTCTGGAATAGCATTGAACAATTCCTGATTATGACGCTTATCCAACACGATTCGGAGTTGATTTGAAGGGTTACGGGTTTAGGTTAAGAACTCAACATTGGCCGCCGAGTGGTGCTGGGATTTGAACTCGCAACCTTCCGATCAGTTGCACAAAACCCTAAGCTGTTCTGAGGAGGAGCACCGATGGAGAACGCTGATGGAGAGTGAAATGTACAGTGGACCGTGAACCACAGTGGAGCACAGAGGTCGCTTTCTGAATAGAAGTGTGTATGCACCAATAAGCATAGTCTGACATATTTCACTCCCTCTACCCATCAATGATTCAAAATAAGAGTTTCCATGCAGAGGAATAGAAAATAAATAAATAAATAAATAAATAAATAAATAAATAAATGAGAGCACTCCCATCTTCAGCAGTGCCCGGGCAATTGAACATGCCTCAGAAGTATCGGATGTAGGAGAGAGTTAACAGAGGTTGTTGTCATCTTCCTCCCAGCCAGCAGTCTGCTGGTTCTGCTCCAGAGTCTGGCTAAGAGGCCCATTTCACACCTCACAAAGCTGGGCCGTTATCAAGAACCCTCTCCCTAATCGCCTCTCCCATCAGCCAGTTCTGTATGCATGCCCAAAACCTTGCCAGGACTCAGCAACATCACCTCGTTTAGCCTTCAAAGCAAATTACTTTCAGAGACATGCTAAGTGGTGTCATATGATAGAAGGTTTTTTTTTTTTTTTTTTTTTAAATTTACAGCGAGGTATACACAAGCTATGTGCTTGCCTTGCCCATACTTTAGGGGATTACATAAGTGTTACAGCAGATGATTTGTCTCCTAAACTTTGAAATAGTGGAAATATACACGGCTCTACCTTGAACAGAGACCTTCCAACATCACTTGCTTTCTATCGGCAGTCTACGTCATAATGTTTTTGCTTTATATGCCTTGGGAACAGGTTTAACACCTAAAATCTCAAGGGAAGAAAAATCAATAAGCTGAAGGGCCTAAAAAAAACAGTCTGGGCGTTTAGCTGTTATCAGCAGTCGCAAAACAAACATTTTTGGAATATAGAAAATTTGTTTTAAAATGCACTTCACAGAGCAGACTCATCTCAATGCTGTAACTATGTTTATTCTGAATCCCACCACCTGCTGCACTACACACATCAGCTTTTATAAGGGGTGGTGGTAGCTCTGTGGTCAAGACATTGGTCTACTTATTGGAAGGTCATGAGTTCAAATCCCAGTACTGCCAAGCTGCCACTGCTGGGCCCTTGAGCAAGGCCTTTAACCCTCAAATGTTCAGCTGTACAAATGAGATAAACGTTAGTCGCTCTGGATAAGGGCGTCTACCAAATGCCGTAAATGTAATGTAATGTAATATAAATGTACTAATCTGCTTAATTTGTGTGCACGGATGCCATACACACAATTTTCAGAATCAGCTTTGTGGAAACACTCTGCGTCTCAACCAGCTCCCTCGGTCAGTAGCCAGGTCACCGATCAGGAAGTCGGCCATTTTAAGTGCAGTCTCAATCGCAAAATCTTTCAAGTGCACTGAAACGTTCGCTCCCTAAAAAGTCCCACAATGCACCGCAAAAACCAGGGAGCATCGATGTGCTCTATGCTCCCTTCGTGAAAATGATGTCACGTTGTCTAAAGTCTCTCAGCTCAAAAAATAATTACAAATAAATGGTGGACGAACTCTCAACCAACTTTGTCTACAAATGCAAGTAGTTTGTTATTGTTGTGGCTTTCAAAGGATTACTTACTTTGATAATTTTTTTTTTTTTACTTTATTTGATGTTTTAAATACAGTTCGAGTCTAAGGACTTAAGTGTTTAATAATTAAAAATATATATATAAAAAAAATTTTAATCCACTAGCTAGCCTACGATCCTGCTTGAAGTGCCATGACAGAAATGCATGTGATTACGCTAACAAATTTATACGACAAATCAAACTGAAATATTTTGACGTTTTTGGTGAGGTTTTACGACGCATGTAGCCGGAAATCGAGTCATCAGTGGCCCAATGTGTAGTGAGCCATGGTCCTTAGCAGGGCCCGAACTCGTGTACACCATAAACTGATCCACAACTTAGGGAGCTAGGGAACTGACTGGGACAGACCAACTGACAAAACCATAGAAGTGCGCCATAAAGCGGTCATAATACTCATGCTAGCACAACAAACACGTGCATTTTGAAAGATTAAAAAAACACCACATTTCAACAACAATCATGAAGTACTACCGCAGACTTTCCCGTAAATGGATAACGAATGTAGCCGAGTCGAACTGATATACTTGTTTGCGTCTGTATGAGTGCACAGGTGTGCAGTCATCCTCATTAAATCCTCTGAGTATGGTGTAGTTTAGTGAAAGTCCACATGACCATGCACTCTAATCCTTTCCATGCGGTCAGCTTGCAAGTTTGTTTGTTTTTTTTAAGAAACTTCACTGCAAACTCAGGAATACTACACTGTCCACTAAATCTCAATCAGATTGATTCTGCTTGATCGCCAGTTTTTGCTTTCTTCACCGTAAGTACACACTTAAGGACTGAGCCTTTGAGAGCACAATGACCCCAGCGATGAGAAAACGGCTTGTCTGACTGCCAGCCCAGCACCTCAATAATTCCGAAGACTGAGAATCAGCACTTTAAAACAGAGGACAAACTTTTAACGTCCTCGGGGCTTCGACCACGCTCGATGTAAAACAAGGCTATGGAGTTTCGAGACTACAGACGAAAATGGAGATTAGTGGTCGTTCCTGAGCCCAAGCAGTGCAGATTATTGCAAACATGTGCAGTGTTGAGGCTAACGTGGTATGAGGTCTCATTCCAAACGTTTGTTTCATCTGACCTGAGGCCAGGAGCAAGGCCTCCGAGGACACTAAGAGCACCCGACACCACAGTCAGAGCGTTACTCTTCCATAAATCTCTCTCCTTTTTTTTTTTTTTTTTTTTACAAGACACAGTTACTAGGTTCAGGAGTCTTTTTGTTTGTGTGTCTATAACTTGTAGCTCTATTTTGTTGAACTACTGCCAAAAGGACACAAGGGAGCATGACAAAATGCTTCGTTTTGCGCTTTTGGGTTTGTATATTTAATGCTGACTGTGCTTTGCTCTTCTGTTTAACAGTCCTATGATTGATGAAGACTGTTATGCACATAACAATTGCCCCACTTGGTAGTGGACCAGGGAGACTCTTCTTTACTTACCTGAAAAGTGTGTCCCATAGCATCAAGAGTACAAAGTTTGAAACACGGATTACATCCATCCAAAAAAAAAAAAAAAAAAAAGCAGCTAATGGACCAGTTTCTCTGCCAGCATAACCCACATGTGTTGACATGCATCAGGCTTCTAAGAGATCAGAGGAACTGGAAAGTTCAACCAGCCTTGATACAATTGTGCAGGTTGGGGGAGCTCTGGGGAATTGAAGGGTAAAGGAACAGACTAAGAAATTCACCTCAGCCTCAAGTTTGGAGCTTAAAAAAAAACAAACAAAAAACAAAACATGGTTCTCTGTAGACCTCTGCTTGACTAATTAATTGTGGCAAGACGCCTTGGTGCCAGGATTCTGAAGGGCAAACTTTATGCTGACTTTACGCTGGTAATGAATGGAATATTAATTAGCCCTGATGGATATTTGCATGTCTTCTGCCCAAATTCCAAGGTAGATATTGATTGTATGAGACAGTAAAAAAAAAAAAACCCAGACTTTAACTTCACAGAAGATGCTAACTACAAGTAATGGGGCAATATAGCAGAAAAATCAATACAACTCAGACCCTCTTTAACATTTTATTGGTAAGGGCATGGGGCTTGTTGAGACTAGCCAAGGTCATCATCAGCTTGTTCAAGCAGATCTTTGGGCGCTTGGCAGGAGCCAGTTACCCACTGCACCATAGGAACCCCAGTTATCCATTAATTCATCTAATCTAATTAGCCAACCAGCCATTCTTGGGGATTTGGGACACTGGATGTATGAGCATCTAGAACTAATTAGTGTCAGGACGCTATTCAACTGAATTATCAGAATCATACACATCATTGCACTGTCTTTGCCTCGTCCCTGTTCGCAGTTTGGCAGGAGTGTGAATAATGATCAGCAGCACGTATCTATAGACAGGCTGGTGACAGGATGCCAGGGTCCATTGGATTGAGAATATACACAGTATACTGCACGTTACTGTTTCAGTAAATGTACACTAAATGGCCAGAATTTTGTGGACACCTGACCATCACACTAATGTGCACTTGTTAAACATCCCATTCCAGATTTAGCCCCCCCACTTTATTTTTGTTGTATAATAACCTCCACTCTTCTGGGAAGGATTTCCACTAGATTCTGGAACGGGGCTGCGGGAATCTGTCCATCCAGTCACAAGAGCAGTATTTGGGCTAGAAGTTCTGGGGTGTAGACGGCGTTCCAATTTATCCCAAAGGTGTTCAGTGGGGTTGAGGACAGGGCTCTGCGCAGGCCATCTCTTCCAATTCTTCCCCACCAACTTTGGCAAACCAGGCCCTCACTGCCCTCGCTTTGTGCACAGGGACATCGTCATGCTGGAACACGTTCGGGCCTCTAAATTCCAATGAAATGCTTCAGCATACAGAGACATTCTATACAGTTGTGTGCTTTAACTTTGTGGCAACAGATTGGGGAAGAACCACATATGGGTGTGATGCTCAGGTGTCCACAAACCTTTGGCAAATATAGAATCTACATGCTCCTGGACAAAACAATAAGTATCATCAACCACCAACCAGTATCTATACATATCAATGCACATTAGACTGTAATTTAGCATAAAATTGGAGCATTGTTTGTTAGCCTGACTCCAAGTAGACTGCAGCGCTGACGCATACAATCCAGGATGACAACCACACTTCCGTTTATGGACAAATACACATGACTTTTTTTTTTAATAAGCATGACAGAACAACTAGGACATTTTGACTCGCCTCAAAATCAACAGCCCTCAATCCCAAAGATAGATTATATGATTATTTGGAAACAGCAGGTGAAACCAAATGAAGCCCTGAACTCTACCTTAATTAAGCACCCAACAATAACAAGCGACTAATCTTGTTTTACTTCGTCTATTACGTGAATAGAAAGACCTACAGCTAGGCCTAGGAAAACGTCTCATCTATATTCTCGCTACTCCATCGTCTTATGCACCTTTCTTCTAGCCATGCTTGCTTCGCTAACAGGAAGAATCCTTGTCCTTTCGAAACAAAATTGAGTCTTATTTCCCCGAAGAATGCTCCCCTTATTTCCTACTGTGTTTTCCTCCAAAAGATTATACAGCTTTTCAGACCACAGGCTGCTCAGAGCGGTGCTATTTTCGTTCTACGAGAAGCCGTCTTTGCACTGTGTGTTTCAGTGACGCACCTGATGCTTTCGCTCCACTCCAGATACAATGTGAGTGACGAACCCGTTTGACTCCTGCCAATTACGCTTCAAGATGCGAGGGAAAGGTAAATCAAAACAACAGCACTGAACGATTATCAGCAAGACGATAACGTCTCCTGCTCTCCTTTCTCCACGACATTTAAATAGGCTGCTTTAAGACGGAAGGGGTGAAAAATGATCCTCTCTGGGAGGTAGCCTATTTAATTCACGACGTCAGTTCTACCAAACAAAAGCACTTAGTAGGAATATTTCCTGAGTGTGTTGATAACTAATCTGCTGACTGTTAAAACGGACGTTTTTACAAGCCATAACTGGTTGTGGTCGCACACTGGTATGCCGTATATGATTCTTAGGCTTCTCGTCCTGTGTTTGTGGCTCACTCGGCAGATCTTACTTCGCTCCCTCAAGAGTGGCTGCTAATAAAATACTGAGAAAGAGTAAACACTGATTTCGTACTCTGCTGACTGATCCTTTTACACTGCGAGGCAGCAGGCCAGGCAATTATAGCAGATTAAAATCAAGCAGCTTGCAATATACTGTATACTTATCTGTTCTGGATGTGTTTTGTGGCCTTCTCTATACCACTATGGAGCACATCTGGAACTGCTGTACCGTGAAAGAGTGAACGTTATGTTCAGCTTCTTTACTAGCATTCCAAGCTTAGGAAAGCAGCAGCTGATGACGACTACGACAAGTGGAGTGCAAACACGTAGGAATTCAGGTCAAGTGGGAGACGGAGCGACCGCAGAGTGTAGGAAGTGAAGCGGCAGAGGTAACGTATTTGTTGTCGTTCGTTGTTGAAAATCCTCAGATGTGTTTGCGCTTGCATCTCCACTCGTCTTCGAATCTGATGGACCCGTTAACCATCTCGCAGTCGACGCCAGGAAACTCGCAGTCTATTTCACAGCGCTTAGTCGCGTCGTTTCTGCAAGCGTTTCTATTAGTGATAGCAACCTGGTGCTCTTCCGCCTGGGGGTCTGAGCGGAACTCGCCGGTCTGCACCTGATGAACTTCTTTCCCGTGAAAAGACTTGGAAAAAGAAACTAAACGTGTGTCTCTCTTCCAATTCCCCAATTTTTTTTTTTTTGGGAATAGTTTGATCTTTTTATGCTGTTTTTGAGGTGTAAATTTTGCAGAGGCCTGGCAAACCTGCGCACCAGTCAACACTTGGCCAGGCAGATCATGTTTAATTAGGCACGTTTAACTCTCTTACACTGTAACGCACAGTTTTTGTTTCCGAATATGCTGCTGAGAGTACGGATGGATTACGCCAAACAAAGTTGAACGCTTCCATCAACGACGTCACATATTCAGGCAATGCTAATTTTTCACCGAATCGGAAAAAGTATCGTACCGAGACCACTGTATCGTATCCGACCTGAATTCCATGAATTGTTACATCCACAGTAGTTCAAGATGAACAAATGTTAGGGATAGCTACGCAGCTAGGGGAATTATAGAGCACCACCCGTACAGCAGAGGACAACAAATGACCAAGTGAGGCCCATGATACAGATCAGATTGGAAAATCTGTTCAAATCACTTGTGAGGGTGGGGGGCTTGTGTTATGCTAGAAATAATACGCTAGGAACATAAATCAAGCCTCCTGAACACTTCCTTGATAGTTTTTATAACGGGGTCTTAATCTTTTACGGCATGTCCAAGCCCTCGTATTCCGAGCTCTGCTGCCGAGTCATTCTTTTTGCTCCTACCGCAATGTTTAATTATCCGGCAAATGCTGTATTTTCAGGTGTGGCTCAAGAGACACAGAAGGTTGGAGCATCCGAATAAATAAATAAATCAATCACTAAATCAATCTGAATTGAGCCAAAAGGCTTGCAATGCAAAATTATCCTGACCTCTCCTGCCAGCATGGCCACATGACAGAAGGAAATGAAGCCAATATGCTGCTGTAAAACAATAAGTGGTCATGACCTCTTGTACAGGAGGGTGATGTTTACAAGATCTTCTATGCCTTGGCCTTGTTCATGTTTCCCCAGTGGAGGAGACACCAGCCAGCAGTAAGGACCGGAGCGGCTTTTAATGAACCATCTGTATAAATTAGACCTGATGACTGTTAACGAAGTTGCACAGGCTTTGTTGTGTCTCCATCTAAAATGCGCATTTTTATAGCGCTTTTAACAAACCATCACGAAGCAGCTTTAATGAAATCCCGATGTAGATAAGCGTGCTGTGACGATGTTCGTCACGATATCAATATCAGCTCATCGTATTGTTCAACATCTCAGCTCAGAAAGCAAGTGCTACCACCATAGCCAAGCTTCAAAGAGCACATTTTATACAAAAAAACCCCCCAAAAAAACACAGTGCACTGATGAGTGATGTATGGAAGAGAATCTGACTGGAAGAGACACTCTTTTAGTGCAGTAGTGCTCTTCAACGTGCAGCTGGCGTCATCGGCTGCGCGCGCCAGCGGAGCTGTTCCGCAGTGCATGGGAAACAGATTGTCCTTGAGGCTTAGCATAAATCAAGACTCGGGAAAGACAGAGAAGCTTGTGAGCATCGTGCCTGCCGGGGAAGTGATGCACTTAATTAAGTAGTGTTTGCTGAGGTGGGTGTGCTTTGAAAGGCCCTTAATGAAAGAGTAATGTCACTGAAAAACAACTTTGTAAAAGGGAGGGGGGGTGAGGGTGGGGAGGTTTGGTACAGGGACTTGGTAAGCCAACCGAGATAATGAAGAGGTGTCTTCATAAAGAGAGCTCACTGTAGAGGGGTTACATAACAGCGCTGCACAACACAAGTCAATACACCTCTGCCACGTGTCCCTTAACAGTGGCAGGTTTAGAGCGCTGTAGTTGCAATAACAGGTTCTTCGCTTAAATGTTCCCTGTATACCGTGGCAGCCTCACACACTCGTTTCCTGTGATGATGGGTTCGGGCGCCCTTTTTGGCAGCACTCCAAACCGGCATTCTGGGAAAGATTTCACAGCAATACTTTGCTCTGGATATTTTGCTGAGCTTTAAAAAGAGCAAGACGTTTGTTAATAGCGAGGAAGCGCTCCTATTAGTGCTGGTATAGGAAAATAAATAACGTTTCCGTTACCACCACAAAGCTGAAGATTTCCTATAACGCGTCCCAAAGTATTTGTCCTGTACTCCTCTTATAACACAGCAACTTGCCAATGATTACATTCTTTAATTAATTAAAGACGGACACGTCGTACTTTATTATTTTTTTTTTTATCCTTTTATGGTTACGTTCAATGTCTGCAAAACGAGTTCTCTCTTTCGTAATGGCTCCATCAGCGATGGTTTCCTCGCCCCCCTTACATTGTTCTCTAGGACAAATAAATAAATAAATAAATAAATAAATAAATGCAGCTCATCGTGTTAAGAAAACTGAAAATGTCCTCTGTCCTGAAGACTTTCCTGTGGAGGAAAATTCGGTCACTGGAGACTCCTTCCTTAAGTGTTATTTAAATGTCTCCTTACAGAAGGATTCAGCGCCATCACTGTCAATTATACATCTTTCTATGTTAAATATTGACACTTTTTATATTCAGCAGCTTTAGATTATGTGGCGTCTCCGCCATACAATTACCTATAGTCTGAACGAGTGTATTAATATAACCCTCTGATCCCGGAGCTGCTTTTACGGAAATTTAAAAATCAACCATGCTCTTGTACAATGCAAAAGTAATGAAATCATTTCCCTCTTAACTTGGAGGCGTCTCGCAACACTGCCATTGCTTGTGGTGAGTCACGTCAAGGCTAGTGTTTATATGCACAAATCACATACTCGTTCCTCCACTTTTCACACAAATGATGGTGCGGTTTCTTGTCCCTCGCTTCGTTTTAGATGATATACACAAACAGACCTCAACTGTGGCTTGTGCACTATATTCAATAGTAGTTAATAAAAAAAATAAAAAATAAAAACGCAATGCTCTACGAGTACACACATCAGCTGCTCTTAATACAACTGGTTTTCCCTTTACAAGCACTTTTTATTGTTTGAATTACCTACAAGAGCTGTTAAAGCAGAGAAATTATAGAGCGGTTGAATGCAGAGAACCCTGGGGACAGGAGCAGACGAACAACGCTCTAAAGTAAACAAGAAAAAAAAAAAGGTATCTAAACAGAAAAGAGAATGGCGTGTAGACACGAACATAAAAACAGCCCCTGCATTATTTATGCGTGTTGCTAATGCACATCTATGCTGCAAGGTGAGCACTTCAGTAGCTCCGTATAGATTGTGTACATTACCTCAGGTGACTGCCATAGTCACTCAATCATATCATCAGATGGAAAAAAAAGCAATATGTACGTTCTTCGTCATGTTGCCAGATATTTCAGTTAAAATACGTAAACTCTTCCCACTAGCATGTACCAGTCTCGTGTCACACGGGCTGCACGTTTAGCACAACACTGCATTAGCTTCCAGACGTTATTGTTTCTATAGTAACGTCTAATTCACAGGGCCATGTATGGACGACACTAAGTAAACAAAACGTATTAAAAAACACTTTCAACCGTTGTTATGGTGAATCCTTTTTTTTTTTTTTTTTTTTTTTTTTTTTTTTTAAATGGCGAGGAGACATTTATTTTTTCATTTTCAAGGAGACTCAATACCAGCGCTTTGTTACAGTATGGTCAAAGGTAACGCTGTAAAACTTTAAACTTTAAAGTTTCAGACTGCCTCATGTGACTCCGTCGTTGATTAAGTTTCTATAATAGCATCCCCCCAATGTTTTATCCCTTACATATCAATGTATCTTTCAAAAAGGCTGAATATATTTAGCATTACTCACTGATTCATCTTCAGTAGACTCTATCCTGGAGAAGCTCAGGAAGGATTCCAGCGCCATATTAAACACAATAATTAGGGGACAAGCCCAGAATGGGTGATGGCCCCTATTGTTTTGTTAGTGTTCCTATTATTATTATTATTACTACTCTGCCATGGAAGTCTATGGAAGCCCATCGAGTCGTATGGTAAAAAGTTTTGAAATTTTGCACACACAGAGAGGACATTCTGAAATGTTACCATAGCCAATTTGAAGTCTCTATCTCAAAAGCTCTAGCGCCACCAACAGGTCAAATTTTCACCCACGTTTATGCTAATAACTGGCTGATTCCTTGGCTCGATTCAATTTCCGCCTGACTCGATTGGTCGCCATTCTGAATTTTCTGAAAAACCTACTTTTTCGAACTCCTCCTAGCCCGTTCGTCCGATTTTCAACAAAATGATGGAATTCAAGTTGAATAGTCCAACCGTTTTTGAATAACGCACGAACAAGTTAGACAGTGAGCACGCGGGAATGGACGTGAGGGTATATCTCCGTAACGCTTTAGCCTACACACCAAACTTATTATGCGTCAAAGGCGTCATGACTTGAGGGTGCCTGCTCAGTTTCCGGAAAAGCGCCACCTAGTGGTCGCGAGATATGAAAAAGGAGATTTTTGCTTATAACTTCTGAACGCTTTGTCATAAAATCATGACCGTTCTAAAACAATACTTGCTTATGTCCTTACTTTGCCTCGGTCAGGCTTGGCCCCGGAATTGCTGCTTGCAGCTATATTTGTATCTTGTTATTATTTCTTTTTAAATGGCTCAGGTAGTGGTGTAACGATCAGGATAAATGCTACGACGGTGTTTAGTGCTTGTAGTGTTTACCCAATAGCAGTCCATTTACTTGATTTGGACTTCAAGAAGCCATTTACATCACCAAAGCAACCATAGAAACATGAAACACTCAAACAGGAGAAGTGTTATTTTTGGTTATACCCAAATGTTTTTTCCCCTCCCATTTTTGCTAGATGGCAGCCTGTAAATCAGTTTCACTTTGTTGTTGCATTCCGTCTTATGTCTTGCCTTGTGAGGACGTGCTGCAACGGTTTGAAAAACAGTATGGCTTTTTATCATTCAGTTCATCATTTCAGTAAAGCACCATCCAGATGGAAGGCGATGTTTGAGCTGTGTGCAGTGTACACATACGGGTTTGTTTAGTTAATTTGCATTCACGCTACACTTGACACATGCTACGGCGAGGAGCTCTGAAACACTTTGCCAAGTCAAAATAGTGACTTGCTTAACAGAAAGCATTTCATTTATCAAATCAAAAAGTGGGTTATATCGCTGTAATAATTTTTCCATCCTACTCCTACGGCACAACATTCAACATATGAGGCAGGACGTAGTGGATTGAAAAGATGAGAAGTGAGGAATAAATCAAGGTCACACATAACACAGGCAATAAAAATCCCTTCGGCTCACCATGAGGCATACTGAATTCAGAATAAGGGAATCGCATTGTGTGTACAAATAATTACTCCTCCTTGAGTACACTTATTGATAAAACTCTAATGCTTTATATACAGTTGTGGGCCACTTCAACTTCCTCCACCACAGGCCCTAATCGAACATTCCTGAACATTTACAAAAGTGCACAGCAAACAGAGTGAAGCCTTGGAGGCCAGGAACAAAGCTTCCATTGTTTTGCCTCAGCTTGAGAGAGAGACATATTTGAGTCACACACACACACACACACACACACACAAATACAAACTAAATACATAAACGCGGGGAAACCAGACGCTCTATTCATGATCTTCAAAGACCTCAGACAAAACATCTATGACTAATATCAAACAAGACTAAACGACTATTTATTGATATAACTGAACATAACTTGCAGGTTTAAAAAAAGAAAAAAGAAAGAAGAATGGACTAAGCTTAACTAAATCAAATTCATTTGACTGAAGTCCAACAAGTATCCAGCTGCCCAGACGCAACAGGCTTTTTTTTTTTTTTTTTTTAAAAAAAAAGGTGCACAATGTGATTCATAAAACATTTGTAGTCCCATAATTATTTAAGTTTTAGATACAGTGCTGTGAAAAAGTATTTGCCACCATCCCGATTTCTTCTGATTCTGTGTACATCCCGTACTAAATTTCAGAAATTAAAACAAAACCTAAGACAAAATAAAGGCAACCTAAGTAAACAAGAAATACATTTTTTAAATGAAAATGTTATTTACTGAAGCAAAAAAAGTTATCCAATACCAGCTGGGTCCGTGTGAAAATTTATTTGACCCCGTAGTTGCTAATACCTCAAATCTATGAAACTGCAAATCTATGAAACATAATGAGGTTCAGCTGGACTGGATGCAAACAGACCGGAGTAATGCAAACCCTGTTCAATCAAATCAACACTTAAATAGAACTTTTTCAACAGCATGAAGTTGGTTAAAAAGTCTTACCCTGTAACACACTATGCCAAAGTTGAAAGAAATTCCAGAAATGATGAAGAAGGTGATTGAAATACATCAGTCTGGGAAGGGGTACAAAGCTATTTCAAAGGCTCTGGGACTCCAAAGGACCACAGTGAGAGCCATCATTTCCAAATGGAAGAACTTGGTCTAAAACTGATCCTCAAACCTTTCAGGAGAATGTCCTGTGGACTGATGAGTAGAAAGAACTGTTTGGAAGACAGGGGTCCAGTTACATCTGGTGAAAACCAAACACAGAATTCCACAAAAAGAACATCATACCTTCGGTCAAGCATGGTGGTGGAAGTGTGATGGTGTGGGGATGCTTTGCTGATTCAGGGCCTGGGCAACTTGCAGTAATTGAGGGAAACATGAATTCTGCTCTCTACCCGAAAATCCTAAAGGATAATGTCCGGTTTTCAGTCTATAAATTGAAACTCAAGCACAACTGGATTATCCAGCAAGACAATGATCCAAAGCATAGGAGTAAATCCACCTCTGAATGACTCAAAAAAAGTTCTATAGTGGCCTAGTCAAATTCCTGACTTGAACCATTTGAGATGTTGTGGCAGGACCTTACATGGGCAGTTCATACTATAAAACCCTCCAGTGTTGCTTGAACTAAAGCAGTTCTGCAAAGAAGAGTGGGCCAGAATTCCACCACAGTGCTGTGAAAGACTGATCTCCAGTTATCGGAAGCGTTTGTTTGCGGTTATTGCTGCTAAAGCTGGCACAGCCAAATTTAAGGGGGCAATTAGTTTTTCACATGGGTGATAGGTGTTTGATAATCCCTTTTTTTTTTGCTTCAATAAAAAATAAATAAATAAACAAAACTATACTGCGCGTTTACTCAGGTTGCCTTTTTTTATCTTGTATTTCATATGACGATCTAAAACGATTTAGTATGAGACGTACACACGAAAACAGAAGAAATCGGGAATACTTTTTCACAGCAATGTACATTTAGCGAATGAATGCTTAAATACAAGTTGGTGTTTCAGTAAGTACTAGCTAATGACAACTAAGATAATTAGAGCTTCAATGTTAGCTAGGTAAACAGATACATTAGGTAGCAAGTAATGCTAGTTACACAGCTAGCATAGCTTAAGTCAGCTTAGCCACTAATATTAGTCACTAAATTAATTGATAACTCTTATCATTAGCTAGCTAGCAAATAAGTAGAACTGGAGAAGAAACGCATTATTAGCTAGCTCGCTAACAACCATTAATGAAAACATTAGCTTGTAGTTACCCAATAGGATCTTCATTTTCAATTGATGTTTCATAAAAATTAAGCACTCACTTCATAGTTATTTTATTTTAAATAAAAGTTGTTTAAAATTAGTATTTTTGGTGTGAGCTAGCCAGCTTCTGTTAAATTTGCTTGGCGCATCACAATGATGCAACTGGATACTACTTTTTTATTTTATTTCAGCACTGCTTTTAGCCTTGCTATGACGTTAACAATGCAGCAAAAGTGTATTTTGTGTTCATTTGCACTGGAGTCTTAAAAATCCTGTAAAATGTGTCTCCAAGACTCTTTTGTAAGCCCCATCACTGCCTGGCTTGGTAAAAATGGCCACATAAACAGACGGGAAAGGAACAATACATTTTTCAGTAGGGTCATTTGTCCAGAGCTCCCATATGTAATCAGTGGGAAATGGCATCAGGCTTGTCCATGCGAGTTAAACGCTTGTGTGTAAAATGCTTCTGCCCTGCTGTGCAGCATTGCATCAATGAGACTGATTTAACCAGTCTTCCAGCAGCCCCATGAAATCATCTTATCTCTGCACAGCTGGCCTTTCTAACAAAGTGACCCATCGAGGGTCCTAGGTCACAGATACTGACCCTAAAGCCAGGACAGCATGGAATCACTGACAGCTGAGGTCACACTATTTCAGAGCTTGGTTAGGCTATTTCACAGGGACACTTCCTCATCCTGCACTTGCTGTCAGGACCAGGTCATGACGTTTTACGCTCACGGCCTCTGCAATTCTTTCCCATAACCAGTCCCAGAGCCTCAGCCCATCTGCACAAATCCATTTTTCTGTACATACTCGGACACAAAGGAGTGACAAAAGTAAAGAATCTGCCATCAAACAATGCATAAACATAAAATGTAATGCGGGACAGTCAATCGTATATGCCTGTGGGAGAGCCATTTTATCTCTTTGGTGCTTTTAACGATACATATTGTCATAGCTAGATGTATATTTAGATCTCCAAGATGAGGAGGAATCCTTGAATAGGAAGCAGCCTCAAAAGGGAACCGATCATCTTCTGGGTGACACCAGATAGTGGGATTATAGACAATTTTTCTTTACAATTGTACACTATAAATTCAAACAGTACTAAAGGCAGTATGAGCATATTGTGAATAACAGTCCTGGGACAAGCACAGAAAAATATGATTCCAGCAGCACTTTTTACATACAATTCTAAAGTTTGCAGGCGAGATTATCCACCGAAGCAGGAGTAAGACTGTTTTTAGGAAGTGCAAATCTACAGTTTGTCATATTTTAATACTCATACTGTAATTGCACAGTCACTTATATTATGTACCATATGTCATGGAAATAGTGATTGGCCAAGCATTACTTTGAAGCAAACTTGCATTCATAAATCAGTCAAAAAGGGAGATTTGACATTTCAAATCAGCTGTAATGTCTACAGTGCCGATAATATGCATAAACCTAAAGTGTGCTGTTAGTTACACAATGTTATTGCCTGTCTATACAACAGAAGTTTGACCTACCCATACTCATAGAAATGGCTATGCGTTTAATAGACCAAATCTGAGGCAAAGTTGGGTGGAAACCACCCAAGTATGTGAGGTGATAGATTGGCTCAGAGGTCTTCAATTATATCCAGAAAGGGCTGGTGTGGCTGCGGGCTTTCATTCCCACCAAGCAGGGGCCTGATTTCACTTGTTTAATCAGTTCATCTTAGTCTCCAGTGAACTATCAAGTGTGCCTTCAATCTGGCTGTAATGAAAGCCTGAAGCCACACCGCCCCTTTGCAGATAAGGGTGAAGACTCCTGGATTAGGAACCGAGTAGTAAATCCTGAGCCCCTGGACATAAACCTACGCAGGGACCCTCTCCCCAGGAACTGCCATATCGTCCAAATTCTTTCACAAAGTCAGACACGATGACCGGTCGTGACACCATGTTGAGTCTTCTTTGGCCCATTTTACTTTGGAGACTTTAATCCAACCCATTAGGGAAAATGATGTAATGTAGGTTTATAGTTATCCATGTTTCCACTTATCCAGCTCCAGTTACAAACAACCAGAACCTAACCTACCACTCATTGGTTACAAAATTCAGACCTACACACCAAAAACGTTTCCAAATTTATTACAGATTCCGTGACTTTACATGTATTGGCTCGTATGTGGGACACAATAACGGCCTAATCATTCCCCTGAAATGCGTGTTCGTCAAAGACTCGGTCTGTAATCCGTCCCTCATTGGCTTGGGAACACAGTCAGGGTTAAGAAGACAAAAATGATAAAAATCTCGCTTTGCACAGTCAGCAGGGATCTGTGATTACTGCATGATTTCTGTATCGAGTACATGAAGAACTTGTTTTATTCATTCTAACTCATGATGTCCCCGTTGCAACTGTCTTGACAGGGTGGAGCTGTTTGCCTCAGAGCTTTCTTTAAATCCACCGGACTTTTTCCAGGAATACATCGAGTGTAATGATGGTCCCCACAGGGCCTGAGCTGCTCAGCGGTGCCTGGTGCTGCTGAGAGATAAGTGACAACAAAAGCGCTCGTATGGCCATTAATTAAGGAGTTGGGGGAAAGGAAGTGGCATCCCAGGGATCTACACTGGACAGACTGCCCTCATTCAGCCTTAATATAATGACAGTTTATGTCCCAAACCAACAGGGAGCTCATTTTGAAGTTACTGTTTGAGGAATAGTGGCATATTATGGGCCTGAAGATAAGACTTGTAACCCATTAATGCCACTGACATAAAGGCTTTAATGCTTATCGTAACAGCCTAAACAAGGAAATTAGGTGTGAATAATACATGACTTTTGTGATTACAAGAATCGTACCACTTCTTCCCTAGTCCCAAGAGTGTTCTGGTTTCAGAAAGCACATTTGGAAGCATACAAGATCTGAAATCAAATCTAAAACACCACAGCAAAATTGAAAGAAATCTTAACGAAAAAAAATTTTCTATTAAAAGAAAAAAAAAAACCCACCTTGAAACACATTAAATATCAAGAGCTTCTTTTCTCACTCAGCATTTTGCAGCAACATTAAAGGTCTTATTAATGAGAAAGCCAACGGTAGCTTGTTGGAGACAAGTTCCAGAAGGCAACGCAGCCATATGATGCAAACTCCTAGCAAACGGTTAACCAAAGTCAAAATCGACCAACACATTGATGAAAGAAGTTTAAACTAAAAAAAAATGAACTCAATTTAAATCATAAAAAAAAAAAAATTGCACCATTAAATTAACAGTAAATATTGATAGGCCAGTTGTTCAGCGTGGATCTTTCCTTTAGCTACGTTTTAAAAAGTAAAGGAAAATGGATTTAGCTATCTTTAAGGTTCATCTGTGAGGTTTTTGAAATCTGGGTTGTGATGAACAGTTTCCTACAACGTCGCACTCACTTCTCATTCAAAATTGCTTCTGAAACATGATTCGAGGATGTGGAACTTCAATTCTAGATTGTAGATGACAGATACTTGGCTCAGAGATTCTAGCAGGTCTAAAAGCACTGCTGAGAATGTGGTGCTGTAGACAGCTTGGAGGCTCGGCATGCCAACAGATCTCTTGGATCGCTTCTCTCTGAAAACATTCAGCGCACGCTCTGTAGCTGATAATAAACTTGGACTTCAAAAGAGACCACTCATCAACATTTCATCGAAAAAGATGACAGTTGGAGCAAGTGGGCCAACTGAATTGCATTCCTCTCTCAGGAAAAAAAAAAAACCCCAAACATATCAAAGAAAAAGAACGTGGATACGGTTTCACAAATAGTGCATGAGTCCAGACCTGTGAGAAGGCGCTATTCTTCTGCAAGACAATCTGCACGGAGTCGGCTGACGAAACCAGGAAGGAAAAGGTCCTAGAACAATCAGAAACACCCCTGAGGCAAGACAATAGCAAAATAGCATTTTAACTCCGGGAAAATGATGCTAATCACTTTAAATAACCGTTAAACATTGGATAGGATTCCCTTAGAGACATGTTGAAAGTGGCGGTTACAATCAAGCAGACAAATTCAAGTTCCCTACTCTTGACCCACATCATTCAACTCAAGAGCTTGATGGCTTGCTGATCCACTGGATCATGTAGAAATTCACACTCTGCAAGATGATAGGGCCCCAGAACCATCTTGAGGAGCACAGCGTTTCTATTTAACACAGTTGCAGTCCATGAAAGTCCCCTTAAAGTATGACAACTCCATTATTTTCATTACACTCAGGAATTTCAGCGTTTCGTGGTAATTGTACTGTTGAGTACTGTCAAATCCTCGAATGTTGCTTCATTAGTATGTCACTGGGTGAGAAAACCTATTAGATGCTGCTATGGCTGAATTCTGTAAATAGTCAAAAAAAGAAAATCGGGATTTGAACAAAATTTGGCTACACACTTCAACACCGAGAAATATACAGAATTTCACCAAAACAAGATGCAAATATCTTTATTCCCTTTATAACCTCGCTTAGGCCATTTCCCTGGAAAGACCATGTTGGTAAGGAGACGGTTTAACAAAACTGGTGGTCTCAAACCTTACTTGCTTGCTAAGTGTGATTTCCTCACACAGAGAATATCACAGTTTGGTCAACATGCTGCAGCTGAACGGACATAAGCCCAATAAATTCAGTGCAGCACTAATAAACATACTTCAGTTCAGGAATGTCTGCAGGAGCAAACTGTGCATAGTAAGAAATGTCAAAATTTCACCATGTAAAAGGTTTTCCCAGGCAGACACATCTATACAAGTATACAACTTTAAACCGTTTAAGGAGCCAATCAATAGCAATTATTTAGCCTATAATAAAACCTCACAAATCCGCTAGGGTACCGAGGGTCAAAACAAAACCAACGTGCTTTGTAGTAATCACATCAGATGTGAGTTTGGCGAGCTTTAAAATGAAATGCTGTATAAAAAGAAAAAAAAAAGTCATTGTTCATCAGTGGTCTTTTATACAGGGAGAGTAGTGGACGTGTGAGGCCTGAGCAATTGACTTGACCCTAATAAGGAAAGACCAAAAAGGTACACCTCAGAGTTTCAGAAGCAGGTGGTGTTGGACAGAAGGCCCGAGAAGGCTGGAAGAAACAGCAAACAAGTACAAGGGCAGCACCGAGGCACAATTATAGATGCCATGCTTCATTAGGCCTAACACAGACGCATATGTCCATGCTGGTCCTGACTCCAAATGATCTCAATCACGGTTACACAACAGACAGACGACATGCGGTGCCCAGATGATGACACTTCAGCCTGTATAATACTGCCATCACATTCAAAATGATAGTCATAATAGAAATCAGACTCATTGTTATTAGTAATACTACTATCATATTGCTATGACTAATTAGTTTAAATCATACTCGCAGCCTTATTGAATATTCTAAAGGGATTGATTGCAGTGGGTTTGAAATTTTTCATAAAGGCATAATTGAAATCAGCTTAGAAAAAAAAACAAGCTTTGTTGAATTCACTAACAAGGTTCTACAATTTTTTCCATAACTGAAGCAAAATAAAGCTTATGGAAAGATCTGGCATATATCATTTGCACATAATTAACTGTGTGTGGAGTGTATACATAAACATTTTTTAAGAAGATTAAACAAAATGATATGCAATCAGTCGATTCAGATGTACTTAACTTTCCCGAATAGCTAATCATTTCGGTTGTCTCCGTTTTTAACGACGCACTCTGGAATAACGAGCACCATGGTACATAAGTATGTAGTGGATATTGTTGTACATACAGATTGTTGTGCAGCAGTTTATGCTTGGAGAGAGACACGATGAAACCCTCGAATGGAAAGGATTTAAAAGAAAGCTTTTCATAGGCAGCAAACGTATCTGTGTTCCTTGCTTTTAAATTCACTGTGAAAATATTCCAGTTCTCGTACCATTCTACTTACAGACTCCTGCTCCTTGGAACTGAATTTAAGGAGAAATGACATTTCATTTAAAGAGGTAATTGCTCTTATGCTCATAAAACGTCCGGTTAGCTTGCTCTGTTGTTAAGCAATGTCACTAGCATTATCGGTTTAACAGAGTGGACGTTTTTCAGTGCTCACGTTTTCTTTTCTTTTTAAACCTCCAATTATTTCTTTGTTTGTTGTTTTCTTAATTGTCAAATCAGTGCAATATTGCTTGTATGCAATAAACAGCTGGAGACATTGTGTGTGAAATAATAATACATAGAATGGAAATTAGTGGTGTTTAAGATCTATAAGAACCTCCTTAATGTGTGTGTGTGTGTGTGTGCGTGCAAGTGATCCGTGATGTGTAAATTGTACTTTTGCCTATCAATCTGTCCATCGGTTTGTGTTTTAACTACAGATGGGTGAGGAACTTAAGGAAAAACCAACTTAAAGTGTTTTCAGGTGTTGGACCACCGTGAACTGCCAGAACATCTCCAAGTTTGCAGGAATGAAGAGCAAGTTCTTCCAAATTCTTCCTGATTTGACTGGGTGTTTTGATTGTTCTGGTGAAGCGCGCTGTCTAACAAGTTGTGCAAAATAAGTGTTCATAAGTGTTCAATCGGGTTGAGATCTGGTGTCTGAAGGCCATAGTATATGATTTACATCACTTTCATCCTCATCAAAGCATTTACTATGACCTCATGTCCTGTGAATGAGGGCGGAGTCATCCTGGAAGAAACCACTCCCATCAGGATAGAAAGGTTTCCATGTAGGATGAAGGTGATCAGGTGGAATAACTTTATTGTATTGATTTGCAATGACACTTTACTTTAAGAGAACAGGACATGCTTAGACTTGATCCTTGTACATTATTGGATATATTTTTTTTAAGGTTTCAAGGTACCTTTGACATCACATAATATAAACAACGACCTTTTAAAAAAAAGTATTAGTGAATAAAATACTACTGACAATTATATGAACGATATCTCATCGTGTTTTCTTCGGTGTAACGTTGTTCAGCTCACGTAGTAGTTGTGGAACAGGAGATAAAAATCAATGACTGTGTCTAAGGTCCGATGTGATTAGGTTTATATTAGAGCGTATGAGCGGCAGGACGAATGAGACGAGACTAAAGATCTCGTAACGGACAGACAGGGAACGGAGGAAGCAGGGGAACGGGTGAGCGAATGGGCAAGCAAAAATGGTGATTAGAGAGTATCGATCAGTTGGGCAGGCGGTGGAGATTAGTATGGTGACTCATTCAGGGTCATTCCCCCCGAGGCTGAAGATGATTAGTCTGTCTGCAATTTAGAGGACACAATGATCAAATGAGGTGTCCAATACAAACTCTGAATAAAGGCTACTAGTCTGAAGTTTCCAGCATCAATAACCCACTTGAGGAGTACCACAATGCAGCAATGAAGAAAAACACAATCGACTACACAAGACTAACATGTAATAATAATTTTGTTTGAAACTAAATCATGGAGACCCCAGAATGAGGCTGGGTTTATCCTCTTACCATGAGCTCTTGGTGTGATAATGGGCCAAAAACTAAGATTATGATCTTAGCTTCAACAGATGGCATCAGGGATGATGACACAACTGAAAAACAGACTGGAGTGTGTTATCAAAAAGTGAAGGATTTCATGTCGGTCTTTCTAAAGATACAACCATAAACTTTTGCCAGACGTCTGGGATTTTGTTTGTCCCAAAGGCATACTGTTAAATAATCAAACACATTCTCTGGGGTATTTTGTGGCACTCTTGAACCTAGTCTTCACCAACAAACTTGCCAACATCATTGTGTTCATATATACTCCAAAGTGCAAATAAGGAGCTCCAGGTCTACTGAGCACCTAATGAGTTGCATTTACATGCCTCAGTTCTCTGACCTCACAATCCCCCCAGCAAAATGGCCAAACTCTTAATCCCCCCTAACAGATGCTTAGCCAGCTTACCACCCAGCATCCCTGCTTCCCCATTCCCTCATCAACCCAAACTTCCCCTAATAAAAGATGTTTTTGCTGAATTCTAATTATCCCTACTCTCCAAACCTCCTTCCATCACCAGATTGGAGTATCAGGACACATGTCCTGGGTCTTCTCGTTTTCTGAGGCCAGAGAAAGAGAGGAGAAAAAAGTTGGGTATAATATTAAGACATAGCAGTTAACATGATAAATGAGGGTTTAGGGATTAAGGATATGTAAATAACAGATGAAAAGAACAGAAAGGGGAATTTCTCAGTGCCTCTTTTTCATTATTTGACTTGGCTGACAAATTATAAGAGTGCTCCCTTTTGACAAGCACGCATTTTCGCCTAGATTTATTATGCATTCTTCTGCCATATCCATTATTGTTACAGGCATTTTGCATTTCTTCATGATAACCTTCGACACCTAGAATACAATTAAAAGATAACCCAGAAAAGTGCTTCGTTTTAGTAGAAAGGTAAAAGATATGAAGACTTCTTGCTCAATGCCTTTTCCCAATTACATCTTAGAGCCTCAGCTAAACAACATTACTTCAAATCAGCAAGAGCTACAATGTCGATCTGCAGTCCATGTTTGGGTTGGGGCTCTTGCCCAAGATCAATAGACAAAATGATGCAAGCGTCAGGTTGGAGATCTAAATCAAGGCACCATTAACTTGTCTAGAGGGATGTGTAGGTCCTGGAGTTGTGCAGGACAATTTTTCACTGGCCTGGTCTTGATACGGTCTGGTCAGCAGCAGCAGATGGATGGATTTATTTATTTCCAGGCTAATAAACAAAGTAGGAAGCATGGTGGTGGAGTGGGTAGCATTGACGCCTCACAGTTCCAGGATTTCTGGTTTGTTACCATCTGTGTAGAGCTTCTCCCAGTGTCCACGTGGGTTTCCTCCAGGTTCTCTAGTTTCATCCCACCTCCCAGAAATTAAATTGCCCCTAGATGTAAACGTGTGCGTGAATGGTGCAAGCGATGGACTGGCACCACAAAAAAAAAAAAACCCATAAATCATTGCAGAGTGGCAGAAGCCACTGAGGCAACTCAAACTACCAGCTGCCCCTGGTCTTCCGAGACAGGAACGACGCGAAACAAGACTTGCTCCTCAGTGCTGAAAAACGCTTATTTTGAGACTGGGTTAGAGCAGCAATGTTACCAATTGCCAAGCCACCAGCAACACATTAAGGCTCAAGATGCATCACAGAGGGACAGAAACCATAGAGACAACCCACACAGCCAGCTACCTCCAGTCTTTAGAGACTACAATGACACCATGCTGTGCTCCTCAACTCACTAATCCTGAGTCTGGATGAGAGCCATAATACTACCAATTGCCAAGGCATCAGCAACAAAGTAAGGCTAAAGATGCATCATGGAGGGCCGAAAGCCACTGGGGTTACTCAACACTGCCAGCTGTCTTCAGAGATAGCAATGACACAAAGTCTTGAGTCTGGCTGAGAGCAATAATGTTACCAATTACCAAGCCATAAGCTACATGGCAAGGCTTAAAAGATGTCCCTTCATGCAACCCAGCTAGGGTGGTAACACAACGACTCCAATCCCTGTGATGCATGTATTGAGACTAGGGATGTCACGAGAACCAATACTTCGGTACCAACTTTCTTAAAACGTGACGGTACTTGTTTTGCTGCACTAGCGTTAGAACCGATTCTAATGGAGGTATCGAGGTTGCAATTCTTCCGGACCTGATGGGGGCAGCAAATACACGCAAGTGTTTTAGCCGGTCCACAAGTGGTGAAGAAGAACGTCTACAAGCACACAGGAAAAACTACAGTAGATTAGCTTAGCTTAACAAGTTTAGCTCCGCCCCGACTCGTTGAGAGAAAAGCTAAACTATAAACTCCGAATGGGCCTCCATGCATCGTCATTCAGCCCGTGTCCCGTCAGCTAAATGTAGTCTAATGTCACTAATAATTATTCACATGTTCATGCTTTTAATAACCCCCCCCCCTCTGTCCCCCTCTCTCTGCCAGTATCAGCCAGAGGAGGATGTCCTCCAGGAGAGTTTTTAATTATTATTTTTTTTATTTTATTTTTATACCACACCGTGGTATCGACTTTGGTATCGGGTACTTTTGGTGGTATCGGTACCGACTACTAAATTTTTGGTATCGTGACATCCCTAATTGAGACTGCTGGTCCCTTGAAATCTTCCTTTCGTCAAATCATCAGCTTCTCACCTGTAGAGACAGCCCTCATTACTGCCTCTTAATTAACTTACAGGCATCAAATAAGGTTTTTGCCTTATAGATGAAGCAAGGCTGCTGCTGCCAGCTGGCCTAGGGCCCTAACATGACTGATGACGTTGAGCCCAATCTCTACAAAGCTGACTTTTGCAAAAAAAAAAAAAATAATAAAAACTCTTTCCTCTTAGCACATGAGGCATTGCTCTTTTGAGCAGATCCTCTCACTGCCATAATGAAAGCTGCCTGAACTCAATTGTGCAGCAACAAAGCAAGCCGAATAAGGGCTTATGACGGTGTCTGGGGATTGAAGCATGACCCTTTGGCTGTGAGGCCATGGGAAGGAAATCAAATGAGCTCCTGATGGAGGGGATTGGGAATTGCTTGGAGGCATTTGTACCCAGTGGCACATACTGTATTGATCAATACATCAGACATGCATATTTCACCTCTGGGAGGCACTGCTATTTTTAAAGATTTTCAGGTGTATGAGAAAGGAATTTCATGCTGTGTACATAATACATAAAATGAACAACTCTACATGCCTACAGAATTCAAGGGCAGGTATCTGTTATATCCAGTAGCAGAGGTGTATTCTTCTGACAGCAGTGACAAATGTAAACGCTCTTAGCACCAGTAGATGAAATCAGTCATTTGTCGATTGAGTCGCTCACAATTAATACTTTGGTTCTTAGTTTGCCAGCGCAGTCATTAACGCACAAATATGATAGATTTACTGATAATCAATTCTATTCTTGCAATTGAGGCTTGGCTGAAACTTCTTGGCAGATTATTTGTAATACAAGGTGTGTCCATAAGAGTCTATTAACTACAGCAGTTTGTTAGTACTGGCTGTTCTGACTTTCTCCGATTGTGTGCTGCCAATTTTTGCTCATAAACTGTAAACACTTCTGTTTCATTCAGAGGAATTCTGTAATGTTTCTCCAATACTGGCATTACTCCAACATTGCACTATGTCAATCAGTACAATCCAAAAAAAAATGCTGCTGATTAGCTTCAAGCTTGTGCAGCTATCAAAACAGGGAATCTTTTTTTTCCTTGTACCAAAGCATATCAGAATAGGGTTTTGGTTTTTTTTTTTTTTTTTGCAAGGTTCTTAAAGTACAATTTATTAATGACATTTTTTCATTCTTCTTCCTTTTATTCTTTCTCTCCATTTCTTAGGAGTGCCTTTAGTAGTGCATAAAAATTTAACTATAAATACAGTATACAGTGCCCTCCCCTAATATTTGCACCCATGGTAAATATGAGCAAAGAAGGCTGTAAAAAAAAAAGTTAGCCTTTTTGTTTAACCTTTTGATCTTTTGTTAAAAAAAACCTCACAAAAATAATCTGCTCTCATGGATATCAAACAATTGCAAACACAACACAGGTTTATCCAAAAAATATCTTTGTGCAATATGAATTCACAATTCAGGAACTGGCATCCCTAGGAATTCATAAGACAGGAATATATTTGAAGTATATATTGATATTTAAAAATAAATATATATATATATATATATATATATATATATATATATATATATATATATATATATATATATATATATATATAAAAAAAAAGTACACCTGGGTGACTAGGAACAGGAAATTGTTCAATCATGACTTCCTGTTTCACAGGGGTATAAATATGAGGTAACGCATAGGCCAAATTCCCCTACTCATTCAGAACAATGGGTAAGAGCGAGGAATATAGCTGTGATGTGTGGCACAAGGTTGTTGAGCTTCACGATATGGGAAGTGTCTATAAGAAAATAGCACAAGCATTGAAAATGCCCATTTCCATCATCAGGGCAATAATTAAAAAGTTCCAGTCAGCTAGAAATGTTATGAATTAACCTGGAATTGGACGTGTGTCTATATCGTCTCAACACACTGTGAAGAGGACGGTTCAAGTGGCCAAAAAATCTCCAAGGATCACAGCTGGAAAATTGAAGAAGTTAGTTGAGTCTTGGGGTCAGAAAGTCTCCAAAACTACATTCTGAAGTCACCTACATCACCACAAGTTGTTTGGAAGGGTCTCAAGAAAAAAGCCTCTACTCTCATCCAAAAACAAACTCGAGCGTCTTCAGTTTGCCAGACACTACTGGAACTTCAAATGGGATCGGGTTCTATGGTCAGATGAAACCAAAATAGAGCTTTTTGGTGATAAACACCAGAGGTGGTTTTGGTGCACACAGAGAGGTAGCCATATGGAAAAGTACCTCATGCCCACGGTTAAATATGGTGGAGGCTCTTTAATGTTTTGTAGCTGTTTTTCTGCCAGAGGACCTGGACATTTTGTTAGGATACATCATGCATCATGGACTATCAAATATGAACAGATATTAAATGAAAACCTGACTGTCTCTGCCAGAAAGCTTAAAATGGGGCTTGGTTGGATCTTCCAGCAGGACAATGATCCAAAACATACATCAAAACCAACACAAAAATGGCTTACTGACCACAAAATCAAGGTCCTGCCATGGCCATCCCAGTCCCCTGACCTGAACCCCATAGAAAACCTGTAGGGTGAACTGAAGAGGAGAGTCCACCAGCATGTGAAGGATCTGGAGAGATTCTGTATGGAGGAATTGTCTCAAATCCCTTGTCATGTATTCTCCAACCTCATCAGGCATTATAGGAGGACTCCGCTTTTATCTTGGCAAAGGGAGGTAGCACAAACTATTCATTAAAAGGGTGTCAATAATTGTTGCACACCTATATTTAACTCTTTTTTTTAACCTGTTTTGTTTGCAATTGTTTGATATCCATGACAACTGAGTACTTTTGTGAATGTTTTTGAACAAAAGATCAAAAGGTTAAACAATAAAAAACATTTTTCACAGCCTTCTTTGCTCATATTTACCAAACGTGCCAATATTAGTGGAGGGCTGTGTATATGCAGTCCTTATTATCCTCTGAAGGAAATGGGTAGTGGTAGGTTTATTAAAGAGGAAAAAAATAAATCAGTTTTCTAAATTCTTTTATGGGCCATTTTGAATAATTTGAAGAATCACAGTTTTGTTTAAAAAAAAAAAAAAAGAACGAACTTCTGTCACAGGATACGTAACACGACACTAGGTCATTTTCCATTTTTAGTACAGAGTACAAACATATCCAACCCCGCCCCGACATTCAACAAGACCAGAAACAACCTACCTAACAGATGCTAATGGTGTCTCGGAGGTCATGGCGAGTCTGAAGGTCAAGGCCAACGGGCAGGAATAAGGGAGAAGTGAGGAGAGAGATACCAAGAGACAGATCATAAACAAGAAAAAAAAAATAGCATAATTCATTCTGTTTTTCTTTTTTGAATAACCCATGCAATCTCACATTTAAGCAGATGGCTCTTAGTGAAGGGAAAGAAGATAATAATGAGAGGGGTGTGGACTCCTGATGGAAGGAAAATAGCACTGAAATTGCTGTTTTTAAGGTCTGGAACTGTCCAAAGTAAAGGGGATGTTTATGAAAACCCATTTCTACATAAACCATGCACACCATAAAGTTAATTGAGCTTGCAATCCTGGAAAAAAAAAAATATATATATATATATATATATATATATATATATATATATATATATATATATATATATATATATATATATATATATATATATATATATATATATCATTCATATTCATCATGGCTGGTTCTAACCCAAATCTCGCAGTTAACACAAAAATCTTTGCTTTGGTCCATCAAGAAAATTACACTAGTATAGTTCAATACACTAAAGTGCTCTTGTAAATCTATTTATATGACAATCTTCTAAATCAATCACAACACTAATGGCTCCGAGTAAAGCCGTGACTTTCATCAGGATACTGCCAAGCACATGACTCCAAGCCACAAGACACCCAAGTACAGCCAAAAAAAGTTTTGGTTTTTAGTCAGCCAATAAGTGAATCAGGAGCACAACAATTCATGCAGTCCTACTATATTCACTCAAAGTTTTTTAAAAAAAACAAAAAAAAACACAGGGCACAGGCACAACGTTTCCAGCATGTCGAACCGAACAGAGCACCGAGAAGAACGCTTTGCCTCTGACCTCGCTGACCTGCACTGTGGCCTTATAGGGTACAATATTCAAACGGCAAACAGAGCCAGACGAGTTCTAGGGTGCTCTGACGCCTTGCTCTAATTGTACCGCATCCCCCTCGAAACCCCCAACTTCCTGTTTACAGAGTGAGCCAGGATCCAGCACTGACAGGAATAAACCTTCTATTGTTCCAAGCATGTCTTGGGACGGGGCTATTCTTTGTTTATTGTGTCCCGGTGGACACCAGAGAGCAAGCAGGATAATGGCAGAGTACATGATGTATGGAATAAAACACAACAGGGTGTGCTGTTATCGGAAACTAATCGAGGGCAGGGTAGTGTGATGAAGCGCAGTTACTGTTACCACCTCAAAGTGCATTGTTTTTCAGAACGTCCTGAACGGTTAGATTTTTCTTACACCACGGCAATTCGCATTAACTAAAGAAAGACAGGTCACACTTTTTATCCATTTAGAGTTACATTCAATGTGGAACATCTGCAGAACAAGTTCCTGCCATCACTTCTGCTCACCAACCTTTCTCTCTCGTCACGTCACACGTCAAGTCCTGAAGATTGTCCGACGGTTAGGTTACAAAGCACTGACACTGGAGACTCCTTCCAAAAATTCTTACAGATATTTCTTAAAAAAAATTCTTTCGTTTTTTTTTTTTTAATCAGTTTGTAGACCATCTGCCATACAAGTCCCTCAACACATCGTTACTATAGACATTATGGCACAAAGTGCACATTAATAGAAACCATTCGCCTTCAAAGAATTACTCGACACTGTTTGACCAATCGACCGAGCATATAGTTGAGCTGTTAGCGGGGGGAAAAAAAGGAAGAACAAAAAAAAAAAATAAAAAAAAAAATAAAAAAAAAAACCTCCACAAACCAAAAACTCAACAATGGCTTCTCATGGTCAGTTTAATTGCTTTTATTTACAAGCGCTGTACATGCTTTAAAACACAGGGACAAATTAAGCGGTATTCTGAAGCTTTTCATGTGCACCATAATGAAGCCTCTCCCAATTAAAGTAACAGCATCCTGACAGGCTGTAATTAGCATTTTGGGTTTGTCCTTCACTATATATGAGGACCACCAAGGAATCTCACCATCGAGGGAAAACTTTACTGCGGTATTGACAAAGAGCTGGCTAGCCCACAGCAAGACATAAACAGAGCAGTATAGCAACGATCAATAGGCTGGGTACACTGTGACAATTATTTCAGCATGCTCGCTCTCTCTCTCTCTCTCTCTCTCTCTCTCTCTCTCTCTCACACACACACACACACACACACACACACACACACACACACACACACACACACGCGCGCATACCAATCAGCATCACAGAAAACAACAGTGCATATCTAAGTTATGACAGAAACCAAAAAAACCCCAACAACAACTCAGAAGACATTCCTGTCATGCCATAACGTGGCCCATCCTTATCAGCCATAGAAACTTCCAGAAACCAACTACAGAGAGAGATGAGCACTCACTGAGGCATGCGTGGAAAAGCGCCCTTGAAATCGGGTCAGGTTAGCATGACGTCTGAATAATGCCTGCACCACAAAAGGTGAAGAGGAAGACGTAAAATAAATAAATAAATCAAACCTCCCCAGTACACGGAGAGCCTTTTGTTTGAAACGGCTTATCCAGAAATACATCCTCACCACCCGTCCACGCACATTCCAGCTCTTCCTGAGTGCTACTGTCTCTGTCCACCACCTGTCGTGTCCCAGCTGAGCCGGAGGTCCTGCCAGATTCTTCTGCTCGCCTGTGCAAGTCATTACCGGTAGAACTTCATACCCTGGTCCAAACAAACGAGGCATGAAGCGCAGTTTGTATGATGGGACGGCATGCACTATGAAATGAGGCATTATATTGAAATTCTGGCGTATTAATGGGACAGACATGCTATAGAGGAAGAAAGTAACCATAAATAAATAAATAAAAACAGGATGTGCTGTCTGGAAAGTTTACTAGACAATGATGGGGGAAGACGGACGAGACAGAAGCATGCTCTCTTTCTCAAAATGACTAAGGCTACATTCAAAAGCGCAAGTTGTACTGAATTAACTCTAACGTCTGAATTCAATGGATTTGGAGGTCATTTTCTCCAAATCCAAGCTGAGCAATAAATGATGTTTTTCCCGTAGCACATTTCGCATTTAATTCAGCCCATGTGAACTTAAATTATTTATTTTTTTAAATGATTTGGTCATATGCAGTAGCATTACTTAGACACACTGTGTAAGCGTACAGAGACTGTCCAATCTATTATGCACGTTAATTAGGTGTAATTATAATAAGTATTATAAAAGACCCCTAACAAGCCAATGCCTGAATGTATGGAAGTGTCCGTGAAACATGAGAGATGAAGACGGTCACGGTTGAGCCAGCAGTATTTACAGTACACATGAACAATACACATGGCCTCTTTTCCTGAGTAGAAGTAGTGGAGAGGGCAAACAATGGGCTCAAATTTCCAAACTGCAACACGGCTATACACCAAAGTTTGCGCTGAGCTATGGCTAAGATTCAGCTTGCCTGGTCAGCGATCTACAAGATGACGAGGACGATGGTGTTTATGGCGGGAGTAGGATGAAAGATGAAGCTTTGGAAGCTGGTCTTTGAGTAGAGATGAAGCTTTCCTTTGATAACTTTTGTTCAGACAGATCTGAAGACGATGTGAGCCAAATTTGGAGGAGGAGTAGCAAAATTGGCAGCTAGAGGTAAGGATTTTTTAGCACGTCATTAATTTTTGACCAGTAGGTGGCAGTGGAAACAAATTTGTTGTGTGGCCTCAGGTCATGGTCCTGAAAAGGTCTACCAAGTTTTGTACCAGTGCACAAAGTCCTTGCTAAGATACAGTCTCACTTCCTGTTTGGCAGCTTCACTGTTGGATTCATTGGCCCATTATGGATAAACTGTTGAGTATTCACAATTCTTTTGATAACATCTGTGAGGCTTACTCTGAAGATGAGGTTTGCCAAATGTGGTGATGACCAGACAATTTGTAAAGATGAACAGTGAAAAAACAGTTTTTGACAAAATCCAAGTTGGCGAAATCTAATTAGGCGAAGGCTAATGCTGCATACAACGTACCTTGGAAGTGGGAAGTTGGAACTCTGAATTAAGTAGGAGAAGAAAGAGGGAGGGGGGGAAAAAAAAAAAAAAAAACCATGGATGCCTCAACAAACTAGCCAGCTAACTCTGATGAGTGAGCAAACTGTATAGACAGTGTTTTAGATTAAACAAGCAAATAATTCTGCATGCTCATTGATTAACATGGAGCTTTCATCTCATTTACAGCCAAGACGTGCCACTTAGTATATTGTTCATCCTGTAAGCAGCCATGTCGATTTGACTTCACTTGCTGAACTCGGATTGCTTTCCGAGTAGGAAATCGGAGTTGAGGATGTGTTTCCTAGTCGCAGTTCAGAAATTACGAGTTGCGACTCGTAAACCACTGCTAACCCAGAGGAACATTAAGGCTCGACTGAATTTTGCCAACACACACCTTGATGATCTTCAAACCTCTTTGGGGATATTCTATGGACTGATGAGTCGAAAGTGGAACCGTTTAGAAGACGGGGGTGCCGTTACATCTGGCGTAAACCAAACGCCATATTCCACAAAAAGATCATCATACCTATGGTCAAGCATGGTGGTGGAAGTGTGATGGTGTGGGGATGCTTTGCTGCTTCAGGGCCTGGGCAGTAATTGAGAGAAACATGAATTCTGCCCTCTACAAGAAAATCCTAAAGGAGAATGTCCGGTTTTCAGTCCGTGAGCTGAAACTCAAGCGCAGCTGGATTATGCAGCAAGACAATGATCCAAAGCCTAGGAGTAAATCCTAGTCCCAGAAGTAAGTGAAAGACTGATCTCCAGTTATTGGAAGCGTTTGGTTGCAGTTACTGCTGCTAAAGGTCGCACAACCAGATTTTAAGTTTAAGGGGGCAATTAGTTTTTCACATTGGTGATAGATGTTGGAGAACTTTTTTTTTTTTTTGCTTCAATAAAAACAATAAATAAATAAAAAGCTGTATAGTGTGTTTATTTCAGGTTGCCTTTATTTTATGTTGCATTTCGTTTGAAGATCTAAAACTACAAAAACACACAAAGAATACATTAATTTTTCCCCCAGCACAGAGACTACTCATCTACACATCACTATTTAACGCCCAACCACAATGTCTGTGCGATGGGAAAAAGGCATTAAAAAGTGTAAAAAGAAAACCACTAAACACTGACACAATCAATGCCTAAAATACCGAAAAACACCACAAATCTTGGTGAATAAGCAAACTTTTCAACAGGCTGCCGTTATGTGAACAATCTACGTGTTTATAAGCTCTGGCGAGAGGCTGTAGATGATAGATCTGACAGAATGTGACTGAAAACAAGTTATATTGAAGAGAATCTACAAACACCATCAATTTCCACTCCATTTATTATTATATCTAGCACAAATAAAGCCAATAAACCCGATCACGCTGCTTAAAAACAGAGCAATCTAACCTAATATTTATAAACAGAAGTGCAACTGCCTCTTGAAAAGAAACATCATTTCTCCTTAAATTTAGTTCCAAGGTACAAGAACAGGAACATTTGGAACATCACAGTGAATTTAAAAGCAGTGAATACAGACGTCTTCCGAGTGGGAACAGCTTTCTATTCGGGGAATGAATGTGTGTACGCCATCCACCCTGACAATCAGAGTCAGTTTCATTGTGTGTCCTCAAGGACAGAACGGCTGTACAATAAACACGGCGAGATCCAGTCCCTCCCACGCCAATCGACATTGGTCTAGAGCGTCAAATGACACTGTGCTTTTACCACAGAATCGCTGGCACTGGGGTCAGAGGTCGAGAACAGCATAAACGTTCGGTCCAGATCATACGATACAGTGAATGTCCAAAAGTTTGTGGACACCTGACCATCACTCCCATACTGTATGTGCTTCTTGGACATCCCATTCCAGATCTTGTTCGCTCTCCAGTCTTCTGGGAAGGCTTTCCATTAGATTTTGGAGCGTGGCTCCAAGATCAAGATCAAGAATGAGATCAAGCACCGTTCCAGTTCATCCCACAGGTGTTCAGTGGGCTTGAGGTCAGGGCTCTGTGCTGTCCACTCGAGTTCTTCCAGTCCAACCTTGGCAAACCATGTCTTCCCGGAGCTTGCTTTGTGCACGGGGCACCGTCATGCCGGAACAGGTTCAGGCCCGTTCGTTCCAGTGAAGGGAAATTCTAATTCTACAGAACACAAAAAAAAAAAAGACATCCTTTACAATCTTGTGCTTCCAACTTTATGTTTGGGAAGAACCACACATGGGTGTGATGGTCAGGGGGTCCACATACTTTTGGCCATATAGTGTATACAAGTATATAATGTAATAAGAAAATTAAATTAAAACAAACTTTGTCGAAACTGCAACACAAAATAGTTTTTTAAAAAATAAATAATTAAATTGGAGTGGGGAAAAAAAAAATTAATATTAAATTAAATATTTAAACGGCGAATGACACACAGCGCATTCTATCCTGTATTTGTTTCTCAAAACAGAAAGGGAAAATATATATATATATATATATATATATATATATCTTCTGCATTTTTGTTTTCAGCCCAAAGGCGCTCTCTCTCTCTCTTTTTTTTTATTTTTATTTTTTTCCCGGGAGAGGGTGTGGGGTTAAAGTACACAGCCTTGCCATGACCTGTACCACATTATACTTGTATTATTAAGAACGATCTGTAAAGAAGGTTTGAAAGAAAAAGGAAAAAAAAAAAGGATCAAAGCAAAACTAAATCGCAAACGCGTCCTTCATGTCTTGCGTCCTTTACCCTTTTCTTTTTTAATGCGGGTTGAATTTTATTCTTCGTGTTTGGTCTGACTGCTGCTCAGGCGGGGAAAAAAAACAAACAAAAAAAACACAACTGAAGTGTAGTTTTCAGATGTCTCGCTGTAACAAGAATCATAATTCTGAAATATAAAGAAATCGGTCCCTTTTTTTTTTTTTATTCCATGCTGACCTTGGCATGCTATTAAGATTGAGGCTTAAATATCAAGATGAAAATCTGAGCATGCTTGTTTTTCTGTTGACTGGAAGAAACACACACACACACACACACACACACACACTACTCGGTTATGTTTGTAGCATTGACTCATCTGAGAGGCCAAAGTCCTTTTAACTGTGCCAAGTGGCCTGAATATCAGCTTCTACTACACGATCGTTATTCAACGATAAGTTGTACTGCCTGATATTTTTATGAGGCAATGCAGGGGCCGAAACAGATTACGTCGATGGGTGTGTCTTCAGTGAAAATAATGAGCTTCTGAACTTTCGCCTGCTTGTGTGTTAACACCACAAACCGGAGCTTAGACTTGAGACCATCTCTGCTAAGATTCATTTTGGGTGAATGAGGAACAGAAAGAAACGGAAGGGATGTACTGATTTAGGACCGCTAGAATTGACCAATCAAATCCCAGCACCGCCAAGCTGCCACTGCTGGGCCCTTGATCAAGGCCCTTAACCCTCAACTGCTCCGTTGTATACAATGAGATAAAATGTAAGTTGCTCTGGATAAGTGCATATGTAAATAAGTAAGACTTCTTGACTGTTCACACATTCGTGTTGGTAAATGTTGGCCATCCTCAGCTTCGCGACGTGACTCTCTCAAATGTTAATCAGCTGGAAAGGCAGCCAGCCGCCGGCTCGTTCTGGAAAGACTGGCTCGTCCGTGTAACAAAACACGCACAGTAACTCCCCGAAACCTGCAAACTTGCAAAGCTTGTTTTCAGTAACTTTACCCCTCTCAACCTCCCACGTGCCAAACTACAGATGACCGGCGAGGTGTGTACGAGCTTCTAAACTGCTGAATGCGAGGTGTGAGGGAGTCATGCTGAGGTTAACGGTCAGCACTCGGGGGGGGGTGAATGAACGCAGCGGACGTGAAGAAACGCTCATCGCTCTCGCGTTCACGCCCATTCTCTGGCTCCCTTGAATAAGCAAAAAGGTTTACTGGCATTCAAGAGAGATAGAGAGGACTCAAGAGGACACAAAGTTGGGGCCACATACAGCACACGCCTGCCTAATCACATCATAGAGGAGGGGATGATGACCAGAAAGCCAATAATATGACCGTCCAAACCGCTTCGACCTTAGCAGGGCCGAGCCGACGGGGAACCACAAGAACTGCACGGGTGCCATTACTTTGATTAATGCTGCAAGTGCAATTATTAACGTCGATCTTTTACTTAATCATAAGCGGCCAAATCGGCAACCCAAGCAGGGACAAACAGGATTTCTTTTCCGTGCTAGTAGCTTTTTACTCGTTGAAGCAAGAAGCTTTAAAAACAAGACACAAAAGAAATTAAAATGTCGCACGTAGCTACGTTTAAACTTCATGTTGTCATTTAACGCTCCGGCTAGGACGATATAATGCACAATACAATAGGTCACCTCGTAAATAAACAGATAGAGAAGGAAAAGGAGAGGAAAAAAAAAATATCTACATTTAAATCATATTTTTTACATACCGATGCGAGGAGAGCGCGCCACAAGCTTGTAGACTTTTTGTGCTACATCAAAAATGTTAAAGGATAATTACTACAGCTACACAGTCGTCCCTTCCATGGGAATTCATAATCTGGTTCACTTCCCTCAGTCTGTATTAAATGTTCAAAACGAGCGATCTAGCTTAAACAATCCCTCCAAGAGTTTGCGATCGCAGAAATGAATGCAAAGTCAAGGAAACCCCCCCCCCAAATTACAGCAGATTTTCTGCGGATTTAGGCCAGGACGTGTCGACGTCATTACGATACGCGTCCAGCCAAAGCCCTCTTTGATTCACGTGCGTCGAACATGAGCACAGCTACCGTAAAAGGTCTCGTTTAGCAAACAAACATCACTGTGAAAGAATGTGCAAAACAATTTTGTGCAATTGCAATCTGGCCTGAATTTTTAAAAAAATAAATAAATACATTTTTTTTAAAAAAAAAAAGCACAAAAAACTCAGCAAACTGCATCGTAAATTGGGAAAAAAGCCGCAGCAAAAATCATGCATTTTTGCCCGTAAGAATCACCAAAAAAAAAAAAAATAAAAAAAAATAAAAAAAAGTGAAATCTTGAATGTACTGCTTAAATAAAACATTTCCAAATTGTGTTTGCCAATGTAACCCCAGTATTCTAACGCTTTCTTGAAAAAAAATTCTATTAAAATATAAAGCAAAAAAAATATATAAAACAAATATTTTGTTAAATTACCCCAAAAATAAATAAATAAATAAATAAATAAATAAATAAAGGCAGGCATGGCCTGTGCCCTTGGTGAACTGAAACATCAACAGATGACCTTTTATTATAGTAGCATTTCAAAGCGGTTAAAATCACCAAAAAAAACCTAATTCTCAATAGTTTTACTTTTTAATTGACACAAACTGTCAAATTACTCATAAAATAAAAATAAAAAATAAAAAACACACTCGCATTTACCTTAATTGAAGCCAGCAAGGCGAAGCGAGTGTGTCTCGGTGCTCTCAGTAACGAACTGCTCGCACATGCGACAGTTTCTCTGCGCAATCGCGTCGCTGCGTGTACGCAACTCAACACCTCGCTCTCATTTTTAAAAAATCGCCACGCTCGCACCGTGAGCCGACCAAGATGTTTTTATTTTGGAAACGTTCCATACGAGATACGCTCTCATTACCCAGCCTACGTGCGCTTTGATCCGGCGCATTTCTTTAACGAATCTCATCTACAAGTGTACCGTCACTCTGGGCTGTTACCACGGTAACGCGGTTAGCCATCGCCACACAGGTCGAGCGAAACATTGCACAGCATGACGACTTAAGCAAACGCAGGAACAGCAGTCGTGATCTTCGTTAATATCCGACTAACTGCCCGGCTCCGTGGCTAAAAGAAAACAAGATGTACCATAACATTTTGTAACAGTATAAATTAACGGCCCCAGATGCTCCGATCTCCATAAGGCAGCCTCAGAGACACACCACATGGTCCTGAGCGTATGGGAACAGATTATTACTGATCACAACAGACCAGAGTGATGCTAAACTCTTAACGTTGATTGAAGTGTGAAAATGGAGCAAGTATTTCTCTCTCTCTCTCGATAGTCCGTCATAAATAGCGTTCATAAATCTGGATAGACAAACAGTTCCTGGCACACACGGATACAGCCTGGCAACGCCGTTCCCTTTAATCTGTCCAGAGTAATTGAATCAAATTAAATAAATAATCAAGATCTATGAGGGAAATGTTTTTCAACGTGCTACTACGAGATCTTTGAGACATTAGAAGGTAACTGTTGCTACAGCTGATGTATGGGGATGTAAACACGCGGGTATCAGTTCCAACGTGAACTCCGGAGGTGAAGAACAGTCCTCTCCACACTTCTATACAACATCGATCCAATGTGCTGAAGAGAAAAATGTTGGAACAAACTTGAGAGCCCATGTCCATGTGAAATGTCCCATGTTCTAATTTTGAACAGTCTGCGAGAGGGCATCGGTAGAGGTGTGTTAGTAGGCCACCGGCAGAAACGTCCTTGGCGAGATTGCTCAAGCATGCCAGCACAAACGCTGCTAAATTACGGCAAACGGTATGCACCTAGCAGTAAACTAGGTGAATTACATAATGTCCTCACTCCCGATGACCTACAAAGAAAAGAGCTGAGCAACCTCGTAGATCTTACAAAACAACAACTTGCCGTTATAACTTTGTTCTGGTTTTGCATATTTACTCCGTTTAAAGTGCTGCTATTAAACGTGTGTGTGGGGCGGCCTGGGAAAACCCTTCATGTGGTCAAACGGATAATCATTTTAAACTAGCTCTGAAGACTAGAGGCTTTACGTTGCTCTTTTGGATGCAGCTCGACCACAAGTGAATAGTCTAGTCTGGTTACCACCAACAGAGAAAACAATTACAGCACATCTAAAGGAACGTCACGGAACGTTTGGACAGTCGGTATCTGATTACGAACTGAGCTGTTAAGGTTTACGTCTACTGCGCTACAGAACGCGACTTTCCGGCAGCTTGATCGGAGCGTGACATTCACTGTGGGAGGAAATTACTCTTGGTTAGTGAGGGTTTAGACATCTTTAGGCAGGTGTTTGTTTTTTTTTTTTTTTTTTTTTAAAACCACTGTGTTGTATTAAACTGGCTCCGTACACAATATGATCTATACACGAAGATAGCCGTGGCAAAATTTCAAAAGAAATAAAAACGTTCCCTTTATTCAGAAATATTTCTGATGTCTTAACGCTCAGATGTCAAAGCCTTTGATAAACAGAAAAACTATCATTTGGGCCAAAACCTGTTATGTTTAGACATGGGAATGTTCGCTAAATACGGACTGAATAGGCACTACTAAGAGAACGATATGATACGAAGAGACTGGAACACATTTCAACAGTACACGATCGGGGCTGGGCGATATATCGATATCGTGATAAATGATTACGCGATACACTTTTCTGAGATATTGTTATGGCGATGCATTATTTATTTTTTTTTAAATGTTTTTAATAATTACAAATTAAATGGAACCGAATGGATGCTGTTGATTTGACATCATAAAAAAAAATCTCTCTTCTTCGTAGGCATTAAAGAAAAGTATCGTCAAACTCAGCTGAACAGTTTTTTGTTTGTTTGTTTATTTTACTACCGTTTTGCAGACAGTTGGTTAGCTAAATTATGTATCATGATACACATCGTGTATCGCAGAAATGTCATCAAGTATTGTGATGATATTTTTTTGTCATATCGCCCAGCCCGATACACAATATGAATCACTATCTATCTATATTATATATCTATATTTTTTTTGTCCTCAAAATAAGTTCCTTTAAATTGAAAAGAATAAATAAATGACCGATTAAATTCTAATACATTAATTACTAGTAGTAGTAGTAATAATAATAAATAAAAAATACGTTTCACAATTTTAAAGACCGAGTACAAAAATTTTAACATCAAATCAGCTGCTTTCAATAAAGTTTATAAAAGCCATTTTTAAAAAAAGTCCGAACACACAATACATAATTTATATTACGTAATATAATACATAATACTGATATTATATCATCATACTGCCCATCCCTAGTTACTCCCAAGAGCACTCTCCATCTCTCTTTGTGTGTGTACAAACACCCAGCTCACTACTACTTTGAACACCATGGCCAAAAAACACTAGTATTGATTAAGTACGTTTTAGCTAGTTATGGATTGAAATTATGGAATTTTCCCTTGAGTCACAGAAGCAACTTTGTCAATTACAAACAGAATTGTAAAGAACATACTGCATGTACCATATACAATAGGAAAAGACATAAATTAAAAGTCCTAGAAACAAAACTGAAATTTCTAGGCCCTAACAGGATGAGGGAGTCTTCTGTATGGGTTAAATAACAGTAAATAATGCAGGAGAGAAATTGCCACCATCTCTGAATGGACTGTTAATCAGTGAGTGACTGCACAGGTACACGGAAATGCTTGTTGCACCATGTCTCATGTTGTCCCTTCCAGATTTAATTCTGGGTCTCAGAGTGCCAGATGTGGCCCTGTTCGCTCCAGACAGCCATAAATTGGAATCGGTGGCAGGTTTGGAGACTTGACTGAGATGTCGAAGGCAACCAAGATGTGGCATCGACTCTTGCCACATGAAAAGGGCTTATCCCGTGGTGACAGGCTGCAGGGCATGTGCTGATGAAGAGGTGGCAGCTAGACAGGCTCAAGTGAAACAGTGAGACCACAGAGAGCCTGAACCTCCCTGACTTGCTCTTCTTTTAGAATTTCACCCAGGAGGAGTTTGTAAGAAATGACAAAAGACGCCGTTACCCGAGGCAGCCTCGCTTTTTTCATTTTATGCTAAATTGGCTGTGGGGCCAAAGCTCTGACACGAAAAACTGCTGTGAAGAGAACAGCGCAGTCAGCCAAACGTGATCTACATCAACTTGAGTGCAAATTCAGCCTCACACATGGACCTAATCTTACAAAATAAACACTTCCTTTGGGTTTTTTTTTTTATATATTCGGAAATGCGCGAGACACAGTGAAACGCAGCAAAACCTTCTCCGACATTCTACAAGCACGGACGCAGTGAGAAATCGAGGCGAGGTGAGATCGCTGACCAAATGATTACTAATGCGAGATGGAGGGAAGGGGGCGGAGCTTTCAAAGGAGGGTCAATTAAAAATGAGATGTGTTTGTCGTTGTGCCCTTGTGACATTGTTACGGGGGGGTGGTTGTTAGGTTAGAAGAACGCACTTTTTGCATGATATTTTTCAGCGATATCTCACAGCAACGTATACGATGTTAAAATGTGGAGCTTGGTGAAAAGTATCAAAGACTGAAAAACAGATACCACGTGCTAAGCAAACTGGAAAGAACTTTCTAGAAACCTCCCAGAAAACATTACAGATGTTTTCTGATAAACGGATTCAGGCTCGTATTCAAATTGAGAAATCTCGGTCAACATCAAACAGGCATGTCTACTTCCCGACCTACTCGGAGATATTTGCAGACAAAAAAAAAACATCGCGATGCTTTTACTGGCCCAATGTCAGGATGTGTTTTAGTATTTAGCTCCAGGTTCGGAGAATGTGCCAGAACATTTTAGGGAGAGGTGTGCATGCCTCTACAAGAGCCAGGTTTTGAAAGAACCCAAAACAATGCCAGAAATTTTATTGCATCAAGGTTCACTGACAAAACAAGCTTAAAACTCCAAAAGCCGCCAACGACAAGGCGCAATCCATTGGAAACAACGGACAAGTACATTTGGAATTTCATTTCAGACAAACAAGAAAAGAAAAGAAAATAGCAGTAAGCTTTTCTCTACTCATGAATGCTACCACGAGTGACCTTGAAGCCAAAATTTCTTTCAAATTAAAATGCAATTAAAGATGAACACTCAAAGTTTCCAGAGATTTGGCCTTGTTTAATATTCACTGACTAAGCACTGCATGCGCTATCCCCCCCACCCGCCCCCAGAGAACACCCTGTGAGCTATGAATGTTTATGCACCAAAAGGGGGAAAAAAAATGCCAGCTAGAATTTAAAAAAAGAAAAAAAAAATGCCAGCAACAATACTGTGGCTTAAGGATGCTTGCGACACCATATCCACTTCTCTCTATATAAAGCTATTAAGTCTATATAATCCCTGGACAAAGCATTGCAGTGAGCTACAAAGGGACTACCAGCATAAGCACCTGTTAACAATGTAATATTGTCAGCATGACCTCTCGGCGGAACGCGGTGTACGAGCGGACGTTCTCCGCATTCCTCAGCTATCTCCGTTTCTCTACTTACACAAACCGCATGGAGAGCGATTACTCACAATTACTGCACTCGTCTGTGTAATCCGCTTCACTCGTTTACTTGTAAGCGTAGAACCTTATTATGGAAAGTGTTGAGCATTCAAATCATCCTGACAGCACTGAAAATGCCTGCTCCGAACAATACAAATACATGACGTTTAAATACAGTCCTCTTTATTAGAAACCAGTAAGTCGAAAATGTACGGTATTAAATGCTCTGAATATTACGGTGAGGTAGTACGTGTTTTTCCGAGGTGGATTTTTATCCCATTTTCTCTCAGTTTGGTCCATAACCAATTCCCACCCACTAACTAGTTCTGCCCAATCACACCACAGCTACCAACCAGGAAGGGTGAGGTGTAGAAAGTGCATCTTGTTGACCTCCTGCTAAGCCCTCAATCATTTTTGCCGACCTCGACATCGTCCGTTGTCGTCGTGCCCGTTTGTTTACATAAGAATGAAAGTCGCCAACATTTTCGCTGATCCTGTCCTCTCAGAAGCAGGACTCCAGGGCTGTCAAATTAAAATTCGAACTTCTAATATTCATCGAATTTAAGATTAAGATAAAAATGCACATTCGAATGCAAAAAACTAAAAGTTCATTACTCTCTGAAAATGTGTACTTGCATCATTATGCTATTATCATGATGAGTGGTCTTAAAATGACTATCATTTAATCACAATTATATCTGGGACAATATATCGTCAACAACAAGAGTAGTTATCGTGACAGACTTACATGACAACGCCCATGATTGGCTAGTGTCACTCTGATTGACAGGGGAATGATCGAATGCCATCCCTCTCAACCATTCCTGTCTGGGAGCCCAAGGAGAAAAATTAGCCAAGCTCTCTGAATAGGAGTGAAGACATCCTCTCAACCCCCTGTCAATCAAAGTGACTTGCCAATTTTGCTCCACTGGACTTCCTGCCATGAATGGGATTCAAACTTCTATTCTCCCAACGACAGAGCCAGTGCTTTTCCGTTGCGCCACTTGAGAGCAGGCAAATGTTTTTGAACATGGAAGGTTCAAAAATGTTCTCGGGCGCTACCTGCCCCTCTTCTGTATACATATGCACATGAATGGCTCGTTTGTCTTTGATTGGCAAGGTAGAGAGTAATGACAGAGCACGGGGAATTTTTGCTCTCTTCGACTCCCAGGTCAAGACAAGCAACAATTTATATTTATATATATATATATATATATATATATATATATATATATATATATATATATATATATATATATATATATATATATAAATAAAAAACAACTATACAGAAGTCAGAAGTGTGAGCACTGGATAAGCCTTTTTTAACCAACCAAAGAGACCACGTCCTCTTGTTCTCTATTGGCTCACAAGTCAAAGTTCACACAAAGCAAAATTAGCCTGTACAAGAAGTAAATATATAGCTTTCCAGTCCCATGTCCTTTCTCATGCTGCGAATTAGCTTTTTATTCACGTTTGCTCTGGCCGCTGCTTTAGCTGGGAAATTTTCAGAGATATGCCTTAGACAGCACCTCTGCATCCATGCCGTCCTTCTCACCGAAGGACAGTGAATAGAAATCACAAAGAACTGCGTCTGCACTCAACACGGCGAAGATGGCATTCTGGAAGAAGAGAAAACAACGTCCTCGTGGCCATGATCTTATACATATCCGCACACAGGATATGCTAATTCCTCCTGTAGGAGGTTATTCACATTCCTCTGGAACGGAGTGAAGAGCGTGTGGAGTGGATCCGTGAGGCGATCAGAGTCAACAGAAGAGCAGTGAAGGACAAGGTTGGAATTTAAAACTGTCGATCTTACAACCGCTCACTGTTAATTCACAAAAGGCTGCTAGAGTGACGCCATTGGGAGAGAATTTTCTCTTTCAGGGCCCACACAAGGTCTTATGAATCACCTTCAGCCGCTGTGGACGCCCTCATATATTTATCCTAGAAGTCTGCGTTTCCCGAAGTCTTGAGCGGATAATCCGACATGGATGCTGTAGATTGTAGACCTATGAACTGCGGCCTGAGATTCTGAGTAATTAAATCGCAATCATGGACTCGCGTAACTGATCAGCGCCATGGTCTCCGTCATTAAGCCGGTGATTACGGAATGTAGCTCCGAAGGTCGGCGATGGTCGTTTCCGATTAGATGGATTTCCTTCAGGATTGTAGAAAGCAAATCAGCAGGTCATCAGAAACGGGCTTATCAGAGCAGTGAGGGAAACAATGTACACGGATGGAATGCAGAGAAGTCTTCTTTTCTTTACAGGCTAATGTACACACACGTATATACAAAAAAAAAAAAAAAGCCACAAAGTTGGAAACCTGTCATACATCAGATATTTCCTTTCTGGAAGCATGCCACTCTATGGTGGTATATTATGGTGGGCTGTAAGTGCAAACCACATTAACAACCCGAAAAGGCAACAGCAAATCAGAAAACGCGACAAAACCAAAAAAAGGGGCGGTGCTCATCATTTCCCGCATGCTCGTTGCTGACTGGACATGACATAGAACTATAAATAATCACAAAAAATATCAATAATCACAGGGAAAAAGAACTGCAACTCTTCAGTCTGTTTTCAGGTGAAAATAATTTCACGTGACGTTATTAAATATTATTATAGTGAAGAGTCGGTCTTCATTCGTTCGTATCGTTGTACCTCACATTAACGATGTGCGAAGTTGACGGCGTCGCTGAAATAACACCGGATGAAAGTAAACACGAATAAAAAGCATCAGTGGATTCATTCCGGCTCGTATTTCATCTTTCTGTAAACATTCTCCAGCTCTCCATGATCCCCGTCTCTGAGACTGATGAGCACGGTAGCCAATCAGCAACAAGCATGCGGGTTAAAGCGCTTCGTTAATCTGCTTTGCACTTCCACACCACCAGAACCAATAGCTGCACCAATGCTGAAGAACAAAACGATATATGCTCGCTTACAGGATCCGGTTTCCATCCAACATTTTGCACCATTTTCCTGCGCGGCGTCGCAGAATAAATCCAGGTAACACCACCAGTTTAACCGATAAGAAAATCAAGTAACGGCTGAAACCAGTCAGGTTTCGAAAGGATATTTTATATATGTTTTAAGAGGTTTTACATCTTGATATATAAGCAGCATGTTGAGTGAACTGGTTTTGCATAAGGCATGCTACTCTGTTCCATCCATTTTCTGTACCGCTTATCCTACACAGGGTTGCGGGGAAGCCTGGAGCCTATCCCCGGTAACGTGGGGACACCCTGGACGGGGTGCCAACCGATCGCAGGGCGTCACGCACACTCGCACACCCGTTCGCACACTACGGACAATTTGGACATCAGCCTACAGCGCATGTCTTTGGACTGGGGGAGGAAACCCCCGAAGCACATGCAAACTGTGGGAAATCGAACCCTCGACCCTGGAGGTGGGAGGCGAAGGTGTTAACCACAGAAGCCATGGTGACAGCTAAGGGCTATAAACATCCGATATATGCCTCCATCTGCACCTCATCGCTGCATTTTGAATGCTCGATTACGTGAACGAGAGCCACCAGATCAATAAGCTGTTAACAAATCCTGAGGCCTATGTAGAGACAGCAAGTGTCATGCATTCTGATAAGGACTCGGTATGCTGCTTGTGTGAAAAATGTACGAGAGGAGGAAAAGAAAAAAAAAAAACCCAACAAGAAGAAGAAGCTGAGATGCTGTAAAGCTGCCACAGATAAGCAGAACAGTAGAGTCCTCTGGCAAGGCTGAAAATAAAATCAGACGTGGCCGTGTGAGGCCAATGATGGAGGCCCATGTGTGTTCGCTATAAGAGCCCGCTTTCATGATATGATCATTTAGTTCCGCTCGACAGTGCATCACTCCACGTGTAACGATCTATCCGCGTGTTAAAGATTTGTCGAGAACATTCCTGGGTGTTCCGAGATCAGCGTTCCTACATGGTTACAGCAACTACCGTAGTGTTTTGGGAACGTCGTTACTGGAACGTCACGTCACAACGTAACCTCCTGCTGAATATTTTCCTGAAGGTTCAAATGACATTCTCGGCTCGTTGGGGAAAATGCTTACCGAGCACGACTAGCGACCCAACAACATTAAACGGTTTCAACGCACCAGAGTCGCAGAGAGCTAGCGAACCAGCGAGGTAAACACACCGGCGCACGTACGTACTGCAACTGCTGCGGCTCGAGCCTATTCACAAAGCAGCGCTTTTTTGGCGCGGCGCAACCCAACCTGAACAAAAGGGACGAGTATCAAGTCTCCCGCTTCAAATGGCCGGAGATGATGAGGGCCCATCTGGTGTGTACACAACACCGGGTGTGTCCTTTCCACCTGTGCCTCCCATGTTACTACGCAACACACACACACACACACACACACACACACACACACAATATGCATGGCTGTTGGATCTCAAGAGGGCCGTAGTCTGGGGCCTCTGTTGCGTAGGTAAAAATGATCGAGGCTGGTTCGAGCACTCATAACAGCTGGGAGAGGTGCTAGTGCGAAAGAACAAGCGAGAACCGAACGTACCGCTATAATAGTTATTTTCAGTTTCCTTCTGGGAATGAAGATCTTTCGCTACCGCCGGTGACAAATAACTAATTGATTCCGAAGTCTGCCAAGTGTACAAGTTTCCACACATCCAAGATGTAAAAGGTGAAAGACTCGATTCCTGCAAAGTCTTGCATAAAATATGATTACACATAATAGATGTCACGCGCATGTCATCGCCTGCTCCGTTACAGAATGACCCCAGGGGTAAGAGCAGGCGGGGGTGGGGGTTATAATATACACGGAATACGGAGCACAGTATGTTGCTCGTTAATGATCCAAACATTTCTGCTGATGCATTCTAACTATAGATGCAAGAATACTAGCTGCCACATTCACTGCTACTATTTTCACACATCGATGTCCTCGCTAGCAGGCGCACCCGTGAGTCAGCGCCAGTCTACGGGCAGGATTAAACAGTAATAAATAAGGATGGAAATCTCTGATCTGACAGCGAATCAATTAATAAATAAATAAATAAATAAATAAATAAATAAATAAATCGATTCAACGCACTGAACAGCGATTCACTTTGATGGGAACACCTGCGCCCCTGCGCGTTCAGGGAAATACTCGCTCGGCCAATCGTGTGGCAGCAGAGCAACGCATTAAAATCATGCAGATACAGGTCTAGAGCTTCAGTTTAAGTTCGCATCGAAGATGGTATTCGAGGTGGCATCGAACGCGGCATTGTTGTCGTGCCAGATGGGCAGGTTTGAGCATTTCAGAAAACTGCTGATCCCCTGGGATTTACAGTCAATAGGGATTTTTTTTTTAAGTGCTATTTTTGGCCATATCTATAGCCCTAGTGTGTGGCAGAAGAACTCAGCAGTGTAGCCGCAGCTTGAAATAACAGAAGGAAAGTCCAATTGAAGAGGCATGTCAAAAAACAAGAACTGCGCCAAGCACCTGTGATCCAGGACCAAGGACCAGCATGCAACATCTGTGGCCGTGTGAATAATTACAGAGCACGTGCTGCCTTTGGGAGCGCACAGATCACACTGACGTGATTACATCCTCATCTAAAAAAGGCCACTAGAGGAGGAGAACAATCCATATTCCTGTCCTAATTTCTCATTGGTATTCACATGCGCACACGGCACACGCGTAAACAGGTTGCTCGAGAGGAGCCCGGAGAGCGGGCTGTGTCTCGGCGTTGAGAGTCACGTCTTACACGAAGTCGTCGTTTTTCTATCCAAAGTGATCCGTCTAAAGGCGACGATGCTCATTTACGATACGAAGAGCAAATTCACAGTCGGCTTTGTAAACAAAATCCTAATTTGTGCTTTTGTAGTGTTTACGTTGCGAATATGAATCGCAAATGATGCCGCATTTGCGAACCTAGTGCCAAAGCAAACAGTCTGGAGAGCTGAGAGGGTGGGGCTAAAGGAAATGTGCTGTGGCTCCAAACTTTTCAAAATATACACATCGGGGTGAACAGATCACCTTAGTGGCTTAGTACGTTTGCCTCGCACCTCCAGGGTTGTGGGTTCGATTCCTGCCTCCCCCCTCTGGGCTTTCACCCTGTATGCCCCTTGCTTCGGGGGTTTCCTCCGGGTACTCCGATTTCCTCCCCCAGTCTAAAGACATGCGCCGCAGGCCGAGTGGCATTTCCAAGTTGTCCGTAGTGTGTGAGTGTGCCCTGCGATGGGTTGGCACCCTGTCCGTGTTGTCTCCCACCTCGTGCCCTGAGTCCCCTGGGATAGGCTCCAGGCTTCCTGTGACACTGTCTAGGCTTAAAAAAAAAAAAAATGGATGGAGGGTAAACAAATCAAGTCTGTACATCAAGGCTATTAGTTTTCTATTCATAGAAATAGTTTCAACAAACCTACAAATATAAGCGATAACTCGATATTATGTGTATATAAAATATTGATTTTCTTTTATAAAACAACAGTTGTATATCGGGTCCGCTAATTTGGTCGGGCGGCATTCCGAAAGTGCCTAGATTTCCTATAACTACACTGGGACGTTTCATTGTGTATCACGCCGCTAGTCCGTCTTCGCCTAGTTCGAAAACCGTTACTACCACGTGTTAGTGACATCATCGGCACGCACAGCAAACGACACTTTTGAGGAACATAACTTCAGACATAAAATACGCCGCTCGGGAGCCCCGCCCACAAACATCCTCTCCTCTTCTGCTGCTTCCATCATGCTATCAAATGAACGCTTACCAGCCCTGGCGGTTTGGAAATAGCAGCGTGCTCAACAAGTGCGTTTGTTGTCACCAGGAAGAGCGGCGGTTTACCGCATCAGCCGGCATCCTCTCCCGACTGGTTTAAAGTGCTTTTATCACCATGACGTCTACACCCCGAAATTAAAGCTGTCCTCAATTTAATGCCCTTCATTCTGCTTTGTTTATTCAGGCCACAGCATTGTGTCTCAGGGTCATAAATACCACGAATGAGGCTTTCGTCGTTGGCGGCTAATCGATTCCTGGAATTGGAGCACAGGCTTCTTTTAAGACTAATACTCAATCATACTGCGTAAATTCAGCATTTCGGAGGAAAATCATTTTCTCTTCTCGAGCGATTCTCGTCATCTCATGAACAAGCATCACGAACGAGCAGATTTCATGTCTTATCTTTCATCATCATGGACTTGCTGCCTTTCTGTCAAGGCCAAAAAAAAAATTAAAAAAAATTGACGTCACTGTGCATTATAGATCGCCAAATCCGATTGGTCAGAAGGTGAGGATTCATTCTCTATAGCAGATAGTAGTTCAGGTTGTATTTCAAATAGCAGGTTCATATTAACGCGCTTGTTCCATTACGTTATTGTTTCTATAGTAACAGCTCTTGGATAGTAACAGGCACTTGTATGCCGGATGCTTGACACTGGCAAATTTTAATAAAGGGCTGCTATTTAAGAAAGAAAACCCTCTACTCCTTGATATGATAAAGCTTTCTGTCTGTCAGTAGACGTTTATGGAAGGAGTCTTCAGTGTCAGAAGTTTGAAGGAGCGTATGCTTTCTGATTTCTCAATCAAAGAAAAGGGGGCGGGGGACAGAAGGTGATTGAACTACAATTTCGTGCAATCTCAATTTCACCAACTGAAGTAGTTTCCCGCTAAAAAAAAAAAAAAAAGCACAAAAAAAACGGCGAAAATTGCGTCGCAAAATTTGAAAGAAGCCGCAGCAATAATCAAGCATTTTTGGCCTGTATGGACCGATTCATCAGAACTGTAAAATGGTTCAAAAACATTCTTTAATAATCATTATTGGTTATTGGTTATGTTCCTATCACAGTATTCCGTCGTGCTTTAGTCCTTACGCGTTTGTCCACCTTTCATAATGGTGCTGATCTAATGCTTGCTGCTTCCTATAAAGCTACACACACACACACACACACACACACAAGGACTCCACCAACATTCCACTGATGATGTCACTGGAGAAAGAAAGAAAAAAAACCCCCCATGAACACAAACATAACGTGTCAAATCCAAATCTGGGATTTCCTGCCACAGCCTCCCACGGGCACTCATCCATTGGCACATTATCGCTTGTCATGAAGATTGCGCTGGTGTGCGAGTAGAGGCGTGTGAGAGCAGTGTTTATGGTGCTTCATAGGGAGCGACAAGCGTCGAATCAACAGAGCGGCGCAGTTCACGCTGAAAGGACGGATGGTGAAAGAGGGAGGAAGATGAGAGAGAGAACACAGTGAGAGGTGTACAGACAGATTGGTAATTGGACAGGAAAGAAAAAGAAAGAAAAAAAAAAGAAGGAAAAAGCAAGACAGAGAAACGTTTTAATATTCAGAGCAAGCAATTGTCTGCAATCTCAAGAACGATTCAGAAGCCAGGTAATCACTTGTGGTCAAGACCTCCAACATAACCCCTGACCTCAAAAGCAGAGCAGTGTCTAAAGGATGATCTCATTTCCACCAGCGCCTGTTTAAACCCATCAACGGCATCACTTGCGAATCACTGTTTTGACACACCCTTTAATTTAGTCACGATTAGTCAGAGACGCCAAAAAAACTCATAACATCAGGGTAATTAGTGAAGGAAATAAACTGCGATTCGACGAGGGCTTCGTGGCCTCCGGCAGAAGGTTGTGTTTTTTGTTTTTTTTCTTTAAAAAGAGCAATTCTAAGCAGCTGAATTACAAAAATAAAACCCTAGGGGAGGGGGATATGGCAAACACGTCACGTAACGACTCCCTCTCAATATATTCGTTCTAATATACATCATCGGCCAACGATTTCACAGCAATTTCGCGGCATTTTCTTATAAAAACTCATATACGTGATTTTTCCCATATTTAAAAATGTTTTCATTTATTTCAAATAAATTTCTATTTTTTTTTATTTATTTATACATTGTTTCATTTATAATTTTAAAGAACAAAACATTAAAATCAGATCAGCTGCTTCCGGTCAGTTTTTTTTTCTTAATACATAAAAAATTGAATATAAAGTTATCACTATATCCATAATATCTCAGCGTGTCTTGCGACATATATCGTCAAATCAACCGGCCCTAAAATAACCCTTCGTTAAAGGAAAGCTCCACCCTGAAACACATTAAACACACTATACTATACTGAAGTATCTGTGATGTGCTCAGACATTCTGCTGCAGCATGTTGTTTGCTGCTGTATTCGTGCAAATCCACACCCCCAGGTGCAATAAAAAAAAAAAAAAAAAAAAAAAAAATTGTGCAAAATCAACTTTCCGTCACTGTAGCCATGTCGAAACACACAAGCAACACCGGTTTACTTCATTGTGGTAGAACTAATGAAAACGGCGGGTCAGGGAAAGGTTGCTCGAGACATCCTATTGCCTCATCCCTGTAAAACTCACTGGAGCTGTTTACGAGGGAAACTCCAGTGTTGGCTGGTTTTATTTCAGTATTTATGTAAAAGATCAGCATCTGCATAAAAAGCCTGGATTATATACGGTTATATGCTACAACGCAAGCCTGCGGTCGACGGCTAACGCAGGAGTAACGGTGTGGTTTGAATGCCGTATTTCTAGATCTTTTCACAAGTGAGCTTCTATAGCTGAAACAGCTGGCAACGACAGGCTGCCTATAAACCGCTAGGTCTTAAAGGAAGCCACGTTAAAGCAGTCTCCTGTGCTCCGCAAAGCTCGCATAAACCCCGTCTGCTCCATAAACCGCTGAGAAATCAACAGCAAATACAAACCGTCTGGGCTTTCGAATAACTCGACCCAAATAGGAGGAAACGGTTTGAACGATCTGGGACCCTGCAGAAATGCTTCCCGATATGAGACATATGAGACAAATCCTTCAATTTGGATATTCTCCCGTCATCCATAATCATCCCAATCTGAATTCTAGAGCCTGTCTAAAGTCTGAAGTCTGTCTCGAGGTGAATCCCTCGTGGTACAGAAGAGATGGTAAAGGCATGGGGTTCTCAAACCTGGACCTAGGACGCACTCATTTGGTTAAGGAAGCGTTGCTGCCTCACAGCTCCAGGTTCACTGGTTCGAACTGGTTCACATGTTCTTCCCAGGTCCATGTAGGAAGTGGGAAGTGGGATGAAACCAGAGAACACAGTGGAAACTGGGTACTCTGGTTTCATCCCACTTCCCAAAAACATGGAAGTGGAGCAGCTACTCTAAATTTGGGGTGACTGTGGGTCATGTGGTAGAGCTGGTTGTCCGCTAATCGCAGGGTAGGCGGTTAGATCCCCGGCCCACATGCCTCCACATGCCGAAGGGCAAAATGGGGAAATTTTCCCGGGATAGACACTACATCCCCCGTGACCCTGCCTAGGATAAACTGTTTACTGAAGACGAATAAATGAATCATTTTGGTCGAAGAACACTTCGCGACTTATTCACCGTCAACGTGGGTATTGAACTGATCTTGCAATTGGAGTAATGTTCAGATCAGCTCTAAAGAGCGCTATCCAAAAGACCTCATCTGTTTAAGGAGATAAAAGGGGTTTAGAACACACGTTGCTGCTCTTTGATGATCTTTGGAGAAAACGGTGCTGCTGCTCCTCTGTGATAAGACCTACAAAAGGTGTCACCATAGGAACACCACAACATCTCTTGCCATGACATCATCGCTACTGTAACTCAATTCATTTCTCAACAACAATCCTCTGGTTTTACCCGCACACTCCTACCACGCTTCCTTTGTTCTCCAGCTAGCACAATACCTGGAAGCTGGCCCACTACGGAAGCAGCAACCTGAGGAATAAGCGCAGGAACGAGCTGATGGACAAGACATGCACACCTGCAACATGACAGGAATCCACATCTGGTTCTGCTACACCACCTGGCTCTGCTTTGATTTGTGACTATAATCCTAATGCAGACCTGCCAACCCCAAAGAGGAATAATGCACAGTCACACATTAAAAATGCAGCACATTTATTATTATAGTCCTTTCGCTGGTTCTCTAAACCTGAGCACTCGTATATACAGGGTTTTACCGGTAAGGGAACCACCAAGTGCTTGGGGAGGAAAATCCGCCATCTCATCAGTTTTAGTTAAGATGTAGACACTAAAAGGGTTTAAATGTACTTTGTCATTTTGGCTTCTATTCTAAGATAGAGATGTTACGTACAACAATTATGTAGTGTAGTGTTTTACAGCTTCACAAAAGTGCCAGCTTTTTCCATAAAACCCTTTATATACACTATATGACCAAATGTTTGTGGACACCTGACCATTACAACCATATGTGGATCTTCGCCAAACTGTTACCACAAAATTGACTGGAAGCACACAATTGTCTAGAACAGGGGCGTCCAATCTTATCCGGAAAGGGCCGGTGTGGGAGCAGGTTTTCATCCCAACCAAGCAGAAGCCACACCGGAGTCTATTGAAAGCAAAGATCACCTGATTAAACAGGTGGAATCAGGTGTGGCTCCTGCTCGGTTGGAATGAAAACCTGCACAGTCCTTTCTGGATAAGATTGCCCACCCCGGTTTCTAGAATATCTTCGTATGCTGTAACGTTGTAACGTTCCCATCACTGCAATTAAGAAGCCCAAATATGTTCCAGTATGATGCCCTTGTCCACAAAGCGAGCTCCATGAAGACATGGTTTTCAAGGTTGGAGTGGAAGAACTAGAGCGACCTTCACAGAACCCTGACCTCAACCCCACTGAACACCTTTGGTACGAACTAGAACGCCAACTGCACCCCAGGCCACATCGCGCAAAATCAGTGCCTGACCTCACTAATGATCTAACGGCTGAATGAACACAAATCCCCACAACCAGGCTCAAAAATCTGCTCGGAACCCTTCCCAGAGGAGTAGAGCTTGTTATAACGGCAAAATGGGACTAAATCTTAAATGGGATGTTCAACAAGCACATATGGGTGTGATGGTCGGAAGTCCACATACTTTTGGCCATAGTGTATATACGCACTCTCCAATTCTAACCGCAACAATGTTTCTAATTAGCATTAGCACTATAATTTTCGAATCGTGTTCTCGGTCTTAGGGTTGGAGAAAAATAAAAAAAAAAAACCCCCACCATTTTAACCATTTTTTCCAAAATATTTTGGTCGTTTTCTAAATAAATACATTTATCTGATGCTAATTATATATGCGTCTGATGTTTGCTAGGTAGAATACACGTTGATGGATTTTATTTCACATTAACGAACTCGAAAAACTTTCTCCAATGACCTCGACTGAACACGAGGCCACATCTTTCAAATGGGAAAACCGAGTCGAGATGAGATCACCGGCTGAAAGATTACTAGTGCGAGATGTCGGCAGGGGGCGGGGCTTCCAGAGGATGTCGGGTAATATCGAAGCGTTTGAAACATCTACACACGTGTCAATCAAACCAGATTCATTCAAGTCTTGACTGGACCATCCGGCATTTTTGATTGAGAGGGTTTAAAAAAAAAAAAAAAAAAAAAAAAAAAAAAAAAAAAAAAAAAAAAAAAAAAAACTCTTTTGGTTATTTTTGAGTGATAATTCATAACAGCGTACGCCGGTGTTAAAATCCGGCGCTCCTACGTAAACGTTGACATGCCTGATCATTCTGATGCTGAAGCAGCAGCGCTAATAGGACGACTCTCCACAGGAGACCTGCCTTGATGGGAACAGCAGTGATTTAATCCTTGAACGCCGCTCCTGGCACTCTGCTTATGTCTCGTACACCATAAACCACACGCCGAATGACTTCTACTGATCTTAATAACTTGTTGAAGGGTACGTCAAGAAATTAGCCGCGGGTGCGAGCGAAAAAACCCAGAGCGGCACGAGCAGCGAGGACGAGGACAGAAGGGAAGAAAAGTGAATCGGCTCGTGGGGGTGGGAAGGTTACCTTAAAAGCGAGGACACAATATAAACAGTAACAGTGAAGGAGAGAACTGAATGCACAGGAAGAGGACACGGCTAATCACGACAGAGCATGGCCGGGAAGTATAGGCATGCTGCATGGTTCACAAACCTGTGAGAAAAAAAATAAAAACCACACACAATAATGAAGGCAGGAAGCTTGTTAGCCTGCGGCACTGGGGCCTAAATTTAGGTAGCTTTTTTTTTTGTCATAAAATTTAGATGCAGAAACCATTCATCTGCACTGATTTTTATTTATTTATTTATTTATTTTTATATATGGTAGTAACAAAATGCCTTACAAGAAGGATGTTACAGAAAATAAATTACAACGTGCCATTAAATAAATAAATAAATAAATAAATAAAGCACACGAGGAGCTAAAACTGGAGATGTTGTCTTCATATTAATTAACACCTTGACTAATTTGGAGATTGTTGGATGTGTTTCAGGGTCTAACAAGACATTTCGTCTTATGCTTTAATTCTCAGATAACATATCCTTTCAAATGTCACATGACTAAAGTGTAACAGCGCTGCTATTCCCGTTTGAAAGTGAGAACCGTGAACGCGACTGTTACGGTCAATGGTCCTCGGGAGGGAAAAAAAAAAATGGTTCAAAGAGGAACAAAATCCAGTGCTCACAAGGTCATCCATCTTGGAATAGCTCAATCAGCTTGTAAAATAATAAATAAATAAAAAATCAACAGCCTCAAATAGGGTGACCAGATACAAACAGACCAGTCGTAAGTTTGTGCGGGACATATTTCCGACACCCATTTTGATGCCCAAATCCAAATAAATAAGAAACATGTGCACTCGGCCCGTTTATATTTATGTCTCTTGTATCAAACAATGCACAAAAGAATTAAGTCAAGAAAAAAAAAAAAGGATTTCTATGGCTAGACCTCGTGTGTGTCCATTTTGAGTGAAAGCCGAACAGCCATTTGATGCAAGTACAGGTCTCTGAGGAACATAAATGGGCGTTTCCCAATCAGTGGGCGTCTTCAGACCGGATGGTCCAACCATCCAATCAACTACGCTTATGGTTATTATAACAAATCAGGTACAATGGTTGAAAAAACGCCTATCCCGGTTTGAGAACGGCTAGCTAATACCTTTTTATGATTCGTCCACACCTAAATCTATTTACTAACCGGCCTTTCTGTAAAGACACCCAATGCCCAAGACGTCAATTCATGGTGATGCGATATCAAATGTACCACATGATCTAGGGTTGAGGCTCGTATAGCGCCCTAGCTCAGGTTTAAGGCCCCAAGGTCTCCCAGTAACCCCAGATCCTCTGAGCTACCCTCTTATATAACACAAAAGTCTCATAAAAGATTAAGGAGGTGTGAATTAAAGATGAACCTGAGCAACAGGAAAGGGGTGGAGGAAGAAGAAGAAGAAAAAAAAAAAAAAAAAAAAAAAAAAACCCCACGAGCACCGTGGAGTGGAACGCAAATAATAACGTGGAGTGAAAGTTGAGCTCGTTTGTGCGTTCTGAGCAAAAGAACAAGCATTCATTAAAAACAATTATACGAACATGCACGGGGATTGTGGAATTGATGGCATGCAACATACGGTATTAAACTATTTAAAAGCGTGCCTGGGTTAATGAACAAAATATTTCGACCATGTGCTTCCACTGACGCATTAACACACCCGGCCTAAACATCCACACAAGTCTAATCAACTTTCAAGAAACAGGTCTTTCCACTGGATAATGAAATATTCAAGAAGGTCACGTGATCGCTCTGCTGGCGCATTCATGTGGAAGTTAGGACGATGAGGCGGAATTTACATGCATCAACGCTGCTACAAATTTGAGTCGTTTGCCATCACTGCATACAGAGTATATTTGATTAATTTGTTATTAGACATAACTCTAATCCTCAGGCCTGGTTGCTTTGACACGGCCGCATCATCTTCAAATGATCAGTTAGGCAGATCCGGCGCCACGACGAAACCTTTCAAGGTCAATTTCCAACCGCTGCTGAACAGGAGTTCAACTTCGATCCCAGATCCCGTACGTCACACCATTGAAAAATCAGACTTCATCGCACTGTTAGCCAAAAACACTGAAGAACTAATGATTATACACAAGATACTAATCCATCCAATGTGCTATGAAGAGAGTGTGTCCATTAAACCCCCTCACTTTTAGGATTAGCATCTTACCAAGATGACCAAATTAGCAAAGATTACCAAATCAAACACATTACTAGGTTAACTCGAGTAATTAACTGAGAAGCATACTATAGTGCTGTTGAATTCTCAAAATCTGATTGGCCAGATAGTGCTGGTTAATTTTCAGTAACGACAGATTTGACAGCAGTGCTAACTGCGAGGTTTATCCCTACTGGGGAAAAAAAAAAAACAAGAGAAACTATCATAGAAACTCTAATGGTTTCCACTACAAATACCATCACAAACCATCAGCTAACCATTAAAACCATTACTGGCCCTTAATGGTATCCACTACACATAACATGCCGGCAAAAGAAGGCAACAAATTACCAATAGACACCCACAGGGACCATTACAGTTTCCATTAAAACCAATACAATTCCCATTAAAACCATTACAAATTCTATGAGGTTTCTATTGATTTTTTTTTTCAGCAGGGATATTAATGCTTTCATTCTAATATGTAAATATTTCTATAGCAACTCATTCAAATGAATGAAGGAACTTTTTAAAAAGTCTTATTATTTAACACAACATAATGTGTAACTATTGATGTGGTGACATTTTCTCGAACGATGTTTATTAAACGTTTAGGGAAGGAGTCTCCAGTACCAGTGCTTCCAACGGTCAGCAATTGATTGGAAAATAATCAACTTCTGAACGTTAACAGTAACTCCGCCCCGCCCCGTTGTGTTCGATCCCCTACACATCGGCGTGTTTACATCAGCTCTCCGCTGTCCCCCGAACGTAGAAACAGACTTCTTTTTTGCTCGCTCAGATTTCTTTTGTATACACAGATCATTGTAATGGTCTTTGGTGATCAACCCAGAAGTTTTACGCTTGGTGCTACGAAATGTAAATCAGTCATTCTAGCATTGAATAGCCCCAAGTTGGTAAAACACTCCTCTGAAAAGTGCCTGTCACATCAACTTTAAATCTTGCACAAACTCCACCCACTTCCAAAGGAATAAACTACAACCATTCGCAACAGTGGTCACAACCCTGTTCCTGAACATCTACCTTCCTGAAGACTTCAGCGGCAACCATAATCGTGCCCACCTGACCATCTAATCGTTGCCTTAAGAAGCTCTTGATCAGTTTTGGTTAGAGATGAAACCTGCAGAAAGGCAGATCTCGAGGAAGAGTCTTCGTGACCACTGATTTACATTATTTCATCTCAACCAAGCGAGGGTTGGAAAATGGAATTGTCTAGGTGAAGACGCACAGCCAAAAATGTATTGGCAAACCATATTTGTTGATTTATTGATAAGCTGCTACTATTGAGCCTGGGGGGGGGGGGGGGACATATACGTCCTAGAGAGCATTTCACTGGATGAACCCAAGACTAGTAACAGGAATAATTATAATTATAGTTTTCCTGGAATTGCCAAACTATACAAATATTTTCCAAACTATTTTTTCTAGCTATACTAGATATAGTATCAGTGTCCATAACACTAAACGACATCCATCCATCCACCTTCTATACCACTTATCCTTTTCAGGGTCACAGGGAAACCTGGAGCCTATCCCAGGGAGCATGGGGAACAAGGCGGGGTACACCCTGGACAGGGAGCCAATCCATCGCAGGGCACAATCACATACACACTCACACACCCATTCATACACTACGGACACTTTAGACACGCTAATCAGCCTACTGGAGGAGGAAACCGGAGTACCCGGAGGAAACCCCAGCAGCACGGGGGAGAACATGCAAACTCCGCACACACAGGGCCACGGTGGGAATCGAACCCCCGACCCTGGAGGTGTGGTGTGAACGTGCTACTAAAGGACATATCCAAAACAGAAACAAGCTATGAAACACCTGTTATCATTTCAGTTGCACATTAACCATTAGAAATCACCTCGACAGAAGCTGGAAGTGTATTTAGTGAATCAGACGTGAGCTGCATTTCAATCACTGTTTGCCATGTGCTCAGACCGCACTCCACTCGCTCGCAGTCAATAGCACCAAGTGTACTTGAAGTTCTCGAGCACATACTGAATAGATGCCGTGGCGCTCCTACGGGCCGTGAAAGGCTTTAGGTTTGAGTAGAGAAAGAGGAATGATTGTGATACAGACAGTGTGTGTGTGTGTGTGTGTGTGTGTGTGTGTGTGTGTGTGTGATTAATGAGGATTACAGAAAACAAGCTGACAGCTCTACAAGCTTACAGAGTTTACGAAATGCTAAGCTGAATGGATGACATGTAAAAGCTCAAACTCTAACCCAATCTTCTAATCACAGAAACGTTCTGTTTACACACTGCCAGGCCCACACACACACACACACACACACACACACACACACACACACAGACAGGTGTATGACCTCATGCTCCTCCTGACACACATACACATGTGCGTACTTCCAGGTAGGAACATAAACAAAAAAGCATGCTTGCATATACATAAGGCTGCACACACACACACACACACACACACACACACACACACACACACACACACACACACCTCTGATCCGTCAACATCCTAAAGGCATAGATGTTGGCTGCTGTTTGCAGAACCTTTCTGCAAGCTAATTGTCTCCATTCAGCAGACTAAGCTCACACTCTTATGCCACTCCTATTACCCGCTTCAGGTGGCCAAGTTGTGCAAAAAAACAACAGACCATCTTCTCACTGTAACGGATGATCTCGCTTTTATCCTCTGACTGTCCAAAAATCATGCAGGTAAGCCTGGAGCACCTAGACGTGCAAGTGTACACACCATCCAGGGTGCAAGACGACTTTCACAGCTCATACCACATCAGATCAGAGTGAGAGAGAAAATAAATAAATAAATAAATAAATAAATAAATAAATAAATAAATAAGTGTCCAATCTGATTCAGGACCAACACCAGGATTTAAGGTCAGTATCAGATCAGACACCTCTGTGTGTGTTACCAGGTTACCACTTGTCCAGATGTGAGATATTTTGACAAGCATGACGACTCATCAGACAAACCTAACCTTTCTGGTGACGGCTGAAGAGCAGCCTGGCCTTTTTGCTCTGCTCGTGATGCAGCACTCCAAAACAAATCAATGTTTTGATTGCAATCATCTTGAAGGCAATGAGCTGCAAACTCTTCATTAACGGAGTGCTGGGACGTTCTGTGGTGTCAAAACACTAGACGTGAGTAATGGCCTTCATTTCGGACGCCATGATTAATGAATTCAATCACAATTCCGCCGGCTCTGCAGGCCTACTGAGTCGTGTTCAACGCCACCTGTATGAGTGGAGACGCGAGCGCGCGCGCGCGCACACACACAAAAAAAGTATCAGTGTTATCACTTACCCGGTTTGACGGTCTTGAGGCGTACGGGCTCCCGGAAGTGGCGGATGACGGCGAGTGTGTCGCGGTGTGTGAGGCCGCTCACGGGCGTGCCGTTCACCTCGAGGAGCACGTCTCCAGGACTCGGCGCTCTGCCCGCGTGCCACCGCAGCGCCGCCGAAGAAGACAACGACGATCCGTGGCTCATGTACGGAAACTCTCCGTGCTCGGCGCCGCCGCGGATCTCCAGCACGGAGCTCAGCTCTCCGCCGCCCCAGGACACCGCGTACTCCTGCACTTTATTGGACCAGTGCTTCTTCTTCTTCAGCGTCTTAGACATACTCGGGGTTTCTTTTTATTATTATTTTGTTTTTAGTAAAGACAATTCCTCGTCCCGCGCGCCAGTCTCTGTTGGTCCTCCAGGATGTGCTCGAGCTCAGCACGCGCGTGCCGGCTGTGGTGCGGCGCTCGAGCTCGCGATTTCCATTGCTTATCCGGTTAAAAATAAATAAATAAATAAATAAAGCAAAAGTTTGACCGTCGACGCTGCTGGAAGTTAAGAAATAAATAAAGTAAAGAAGCAGGGAGGGACGGCGCTCGGGATCCTAGTTAGTGCGGTGTTTTCACACGTAAACCGCTTTTACACCCAAGCAAACTCGAGCCGAAGCGCGCGCTCTACATCGCTGTTTCAGTACAGTAAAGACAATTCAATGCGTTTTAAAAACAACAACAAACTAAAAAGAATGCATAAATCCTCCTGATATAAATAAACACTATGTGAATGAGAACAGCACTACAACCCACACAAATCCCAGTGTGCTCCCGGTTCCTGTACGAATGTTTCAATCAGAACACACCTGTGTTAGTGCGCTCAGCGCGAGAGTTCCCGGTACACCGGGACATACCTGGCTCCTAGAAACGCGTTCGTGGAATACCCGCCTGACCAGCTTCACCGCCAACCACCGACCAGCAGTTTTTTTTTCTTTTCTTTTTTTTTCTTTCTTCCTCCCCCCCCTCTTCACTGAAATGGAATCCCTCGTGAAACGCCCTCTCGCGCGGCATAAACGCGCACCCGCTCTAACCCTGAACCGCTTCAATCTCACGAGCACGACTGTGAAAGTGCGAAGAAGTGCGCGAGAAGTTTGTTGCTTGTGCTCGGCTTCGCCACTCTTTACAGCAGAGGAGTTATGCGTGAGTGACGTTCAGCGCGGCCAATAGCGAGAGAGGAGGAGACATTTAGGGGCGTGGTTATAATCGAGTGGGCGGGGCTTTCCACCTCTGCAAACAATGAAGACGCCATAACAACGCGTTAACTCTTTAATGACGGGTTGTGAACGGATGACGTGAAGACCGTGTGGCTGGGTGGCCTACCGGTTTCCCACCTGTTCCTCGAGCTGGAATTTCGTTCCGTGTAAATCTCAGGCGTGTATTCTGTATACATTCCGCGGCCACTTTATTAGGAACACGTTGTACTGTGGAAATGATTTAACTTGGGATTAATGAGGCAGAGAAGCTCGTTTTCTAAATTGAGTTTCAAAGTTGTTCATACTGAGTGCATGGAAGTGTGATTCAAGCCATCATTCTGTCGTTAAAAAAAAAAGATTTAACCAGCAATTAGGTGGCTAGACCTTTAAAGTATTCCAGTATTTAATTAATTCAAAACAATATCATATGTAATTTTTTTAACACGCTGAAGGAATACAATTTTGATAAATAAATCAATCCATAAAGCAGACTGAAATTATATTATTTAGTTGGTTATAATTATGCCATAATGATGTGATTTACATTACCATCAATGTTTATTAGTACCGGAAGTTCAGCTCCACTTGCTGTTCACGTGCACTGTGGTCTGTGTTGAACTTTATCCTCGCTGCAATTAAACTATTGATAAAGCTGAATGTTTTTTTTAGACAGGACAAGATATAACAGTCAACTGAGTGGCAGTATTGCCTACCTAATGTTCTGAGGAACAAAACATATTCCAAGTGTAGCAGCAGCACCCCCTAGCGTCGCCACTGCATACGACACCTACCCAACAAGGTCACTTGAAAAATACAGGTAAATGCTGTATCTGACACTTTAAATATGTCAGATATGACATAAATATGTTATTGAAATATATATATATATTTGTAATTGTTATATTAATCGTCATTGTTAAGCACATTAGAATGCAGTTTCAGTGAAGGAAAGAGTTTATTCTTCAGTATTCATTATGTATTCTTATTCTGTAACCATTTTTCCTGGTCAGGATTGTAATAAGCCCCCTAAGTGGCATGCCAGTCCACACACATTCACACCTGGGATCCGAGTAGCCATACCACTTATTGTAATGTTTTCGGAGGAAACCGGAGAACTTTAATATTTCCAAAAACGACATCATATTAAAGGAGTACATAGGATAGGAGGTAATTTGCGAGAACAACTTTTGTCTAGTTACTGAAACTTTTTATCAGCTACAAAATTGTTAGAGTGGACTGAATTAATATAAAAGAACAACCTTTAATACATCACCTATTTTACCTTGTTATTGTAAATTATAGTTCTGGGCAAACATTCTTTCCTAGGAGATATATATATATACTTTCCTAGTGTCTACATTTGACCTAAAACTAACAAATGGCAGCTGCCAACCCCTCCCCCCGCCCACCCAAGTGCCTGGTGGTTCATATAAAACCCCGTATATACCGCTCACCTGGGAGAACATGTGAAACTCTGGAGATTAAGTTGCTGTAAGTTGAATTACACCCATCAGCCATAACATTAAAACCACTGCTAGGTGACTGAATAACACTGATTGTTGACCATGTAAATATAAACAGAAATGAAAAATTTTCTTTCAAGGTGTTGTGGAACAGTGCCATCTGCTGCTAAATAGAAGGAGCGTTCCACGGGCTCAGAAAATGAACTCTGAACTGTACCATACAATGTCTCTCAAGACCTCAAGGGTACACCTTTCGTACCTATTAGTATGTGCATATTTTACCTAGAAAGGTGCATATAGTGTAAGCTTTACTCTAAAGTGAATTGTTTTTAAAGATACAGTATATTCACATCTCCAGTAGAAAGATGATGATAACGATAATTGTCACTCATGATAATTCCCACTGCCATTTTAACAGTCTTTCAAATACTTAATCTCAAGTGAAATTTGTTACCTACTGGAACCTTGGATGGTTGACAGGATGGCTCATAGATATAAGTACTCACCATCCACTTTATTATTAGGAACACCTATACACCTGCACATTCATGCAGTTATCTAATCAGCCAATCATGTGGCAGCAGTGTAATGCAAAAAAATAAAATAAAAACCATGCAGATACATCTCAAGAGCTTCAGGTAATGTTCATATCAAACATCAGAATGAAAAAAAAGTATGATCTCTGTGGCATGGATGTTGGTAGCAGAAGGGCTGGTCTGAGTGTTTAATAAACTGCTGATCTCCTGGGATTTTCACACAGAGCAGTCTCTAGAGTTTACACCGAATGGTTTGAAAAAAAAAAAAAAAAAAACTGAGGTGATTTTGATCATTTTTTTAAATGTTCAATTGTCCAGTTCAAGTGAGCCTCTATAGGCACCGTCATCTTGTGTACGTTTTCCCTCTCTTTTCCTAACATCGTAACCCGAAGATCAATCCTAACAGCCACTGAAGGCTAACAAGTGCTGCCTGCTGCTCATGCAGCATCACACACTTGGAGGAAAGCACTCTTCCACATTTGGAGGAAAGCGCTATCTGCCCTCTTCCACATACGTACCCACAATCAGAGGAAATCGCTATCTGCCCTCTTCCACATACGTACCCACAATTGGCTGTGACTGTTGATGACTGTGACTGGTGTGACTGTGATAGGGGAGAGAGAACAGCCCATTTTGCACCCTTAGCTCCCAGCCATGGCATCCTCAGGATTCGAGCTTGCAATCCCCCTACAATTTGGTTTCCCACTCAGAAGTTTTGTTGCGCCACTCAGAAGTCTGTCAGTTTTAGTCCCTGGACTGTAGTTCCTGCTTCGGGTGCTTTATTTACAGACAACGAACTCCTGCTGTAACTATCACACAGTTTGTATTATTTTCCATCTTATTAAAACCAGAACTCATCCAGGGACATGGAATGTATTCTTTAAATCTGGAACCTTGGTAAAGACCATAAATGTCAGAGACAGTAAAAGCAGTATTGCAACTCGAAGACTGTAACCAAGACAAGGTTCTCACCATTATCAAAAAGGCCAAATCACCACATAGTGTCACACAATGTCACTTTCCATTTAGTTCAGTTTGACATGAATGTGACGTGGATAGACTTCGCTTAAACACACAGCTCCAGGTTTATATATCAGTCCTGCTGCTCTAGTGTTCTTTAGGTAATTATTAACGGAGATAAAAATTCGTACCCCTTCATGGTCATTGCTCTCAATGTCAAAATCAAATCCAGAATTCCACTCCGTCAGGGACACGTGTTTTATTTGGTAACTTGTCGACTTGTGAAAATGAAGGACGGCTTTCCTTTCAAAGCCAAGGATATGAGCAAGGTAGGAATCTTATTCTGTTATATGTGATTCGATTAGGGTGTTATGGAGAGCATTTGCACTCTCACACTACACTTTAACATGCTACACAGTGTCTTTATATTAATATATACAGTGGTGCTTGAAAGTTTGTGAACCTATAGAATTTTCTATATTTCTGCATAAATGTGACATAAAACATCATCAGATTTTCGTAAAAGTGCATAAAAAGAACCCAATTAAACAAATGAGAATTTTTTTTACTTTGTCACTTAATTATTGAGGAAAATAATCCAATGTTACATATCTGTGAGAGGCAAAAGTATGTGAACCTTTGCTTTCAGTATCTGGTGTGAGCCCCTTGTTCAGCAATAATTGCAGTAAACGTTTGCGGTAACTGTTGATCAGTCCTGCACATCGGCTTGGAGGAATTTTAGCCCGTTCCTCAGTACAGAACAGATTCAACTCTGGGAAGTTGGTGGGTTTCCTCACATGAACTGCTTGCTTCAGGTCCTTCCACAACAGTTCTACTGGATTAAGGTCCAGACCATTCCAAAACATTAACTTTATTCTTCTTTAACCATTCTTTGGTAGAATGACTTGTGTGCTTAGGGTCATTGTTTTGCTGCATGACTCACTTTCTCTTCAGATTGAGATCAGATCACGGACAGATGTCCTGACATTTTCCTACTACAATTCACTGGTATAATTCAGAATTCATTGCTCCATCAATAATGGTAAGTCGTCCTGGCCCAGATGCAGCAAAACAAACCCAAACCATGATACTACCACCACCATGTTTCAAAGATGGGATAATATTCTTATGCTGGAATGCAGTGTTTTCCTTTTGCCAAATATAATGATTCTCATTTAAACCAAAAAGTTCTATTTTGGTCTCATCAATCCATAAAACATTTTTCCATTAGCTTTCTGCCTTGTCCATGTGATCTTTAGCAAACTGCAGATACACAGCATTGTTCTTTTTGGAGAGCAGTGGCTATCTTCTTGAACCCTGACGTGCACACCATTGTTGTTCAGTGTTTTCCTGATGCTGAACATTAACATTAGCCAACGTGAGAGAGGCCTTTAGTTGCTTAGAAGTTACCCTGGTTCCTTTGTGACCTGCGGACTATTACACGTCTTGCTCTTGGAGTGATCTTTGTTGGTCTCCACTCTTGAAGAGGGTAACAGTGGTCTTGGATTTCCTCCATTTGTACACAATCTGTCTGACTGTGAATTGGTGGAGTCTAAACTATTTAGAGATGGTTTTGTAACATTTTTCAGCCTGATTAAGCATCAACAACTCTTTTTCAGAGGTCCTCATGTCCTTTGTTCTTTGTTCATGCCATGATACACTTCCAGAAACGTGTATTGTTAAGATCAGATTTTGATAGATCCCTGTTCTTTAATTAAAACATGGCTCTCACTCGCTCTTTTGTGTCATGCTCTTGATTGAAAACAACTGACTCTAATTTCACCTTCAAATTAACTGCTACATCCAAGAGGCTCACATACTTTTGCCACTCACAGATATGTAATATTGGATCATTTTCCTCAATAAATAAATGACCAAGTATAATATTTTTTGTCTCATTTGTTTAATTGGGTTCTCTTTTAGGACAGCTGATAATGTTTTAGGTCATATTTATGCAGCTATATAGAAAATTCAAACTTTCAAGCACCACTGTATGTGTACGTGTGTGTGTGTACGTGTGTGTGTGTGAATATACGCACACACACACACACACACACACACACACACACACACACACACACACACCCCAGTTTCTGGTTTTAACTTGCAATGCCTTGTGTTTTTCATCATGGCAGTCATGAGAGATGCGTAAGATAAACCACCAATGGATGTGCAGGTTACATGCAACGTCTCCAGCCTTGAATGTGGTAACCATGGTCACTACATTACGTAATATTTGTTAAGATCACTACATTAAAATCAAGAGTTACTTGGGAAGATGATCTGTGTATATTTCAATAACATTCATGAAACAAATGCAATATAGTTTTACAGACACGACTCTCAAAATAGCGTCTATGAAGCATAGTCTCACTTTTTTTTTTTTAGTTACAGTGGTATAAATCACAAAGATATTTTATTTATTACTGAGTTCTTACAGTTATTAACTCATTTGACTGGTTAGTTAAAGTGAATGGATTTAATCCAAACCTCAATAACCCCAAAACAAGTAGGCATTTAAATTAATAACTACTTTTATTTTTTTTAATGAAATGCCAGTTTTAATATTAATCATTTTAATAATGTATTGTGTGAGTGAAAAGTTCAGGAATAAAAAGCTCTAAGAAATAACCAAAAATAGTATAGTTGACATTTACTGTAAATATTACATTGTTGTTGGACTATAGCGCTTTACTTATACAGTCACAACAGCTTTCTCAGAAAAATAGAAAAGAAACAGAAACAGACATTTACTCAGTTTAAACATTTGATATGTTTTCTATGTTCCATTGTGAGTAACACATGGGTTTATGAGATTTGCAAATGATTGCGTTGTGTTTTTATTTATATTTATTTACATTTCACACAGCGTCCCAACATTTTTGGAACTGGGGTTGTAATTCTAACAACATTCCAAAAACTAGACGCAAGTTTATGCACATTTAATTATTTGAGTATTCATTAAATATTATTTTGCATAAATAAAAAAAAAGTGTGTGTGTGTGTGTGCAGGTCAATTAGCACTCATCATCATTCCCAGTCTCCTGGCTCTTAGCACACTGATCATCATATCTCGGATAATATGGAGCTTCTTAAAAAAGAAATCGTCAGTTCTGGGGTCTTCAGCAGTGTCTTTTGATCAAAATGGTAAGAAGTAAAACGTGTCATCATTGTTAGATGTATGCTTATGTAAGATAAACAACGAACAGCTAAAACCGATCGCTTCATATAGCTTTCCTAACCTCTCTTGATCAAATATCCCACATACCCCATGATTAAGATTATAAACACACATGTCGTGCTGCGCTGCTACTTTTTTACAATCCTCCAGCTCTGTATGAGAGTCTTCAGTGCTTTATGACTGTATCTGCAGGTCTTCTGCCTGGACACAATGCTCTGAGCTCATGGGAAATGCCCGCCCACTGCATCCTGGACGAGGTGGAGTTCCTGAAAAATGGCCGGTTCGGGGCTACCTGCAAGGGCCAGCTAAAACGAGATGGAGCTGCCAGCGCTGTGATAATTAAAATGTTCAAAGGTATATGGAGTAATATAATTGCATACAAGAAAATGTTTTTATTTGCCAAAAAAATAAAAAAGGCCTAGGTGGTATGATGGTACAGGGAGTAGTGTTATTTCCTCACACCTCCGAGGTCCATGGTTCGATCCTGGTCTTGGGTCTGTGCGAAGTTTCCCGTGTTTTTCGCGTGTTTGTGTGGGATTCCTGCGAGTTCTCAGCTTTCAAACGTACCGTTCAGTGAAGTGATGACTCCACGTCAATTCCACAATTCGAGGCGAAGTTGCAGCTTGTAATTCCCCACCTACCACCAGTAAAAAAACACCGAAAATGTGTCTTGATGACAGCATGACCTTTACAGACCACAACTCAACAACTGCACGGTCCTGTAGGTTCATCCTGTACAACATCAAGAAAATCAGACCCTACCTCACCGAACAGGCTACACAGATACTAGTCCAGGCTCTTGTTATCTCAAAACTGGACTACTGCAACTCACTACTCTCGGGCCTCCCAGCCAGCTCCATCAACCCCCTTCAGATGATCCAGAACACTGCAGCGCGCCTCGTCTTCAACCAGCCCAAGAGAACCCATGTCACACCCCTCTTCATCTCCCTCCACTGGCTTCCTGTAGCCGCCCGTATCAAATGCAAGGCCTTGATGCTCACGTACAAGACCTTGTCTGGAACAGTACCCTCCTACCTCAACTCTCTCCTGAAGGCTTACGTTCCCTCACGCAATCTGCGATCAATCAACGACCGACGCTTAGTAGTACCTACTCAGCGTGGCTCAAGGTCCCTTTCCAGAACCTTCAAACTAACTGTTCCTCAGTGGTGGAATGAACTTCCAACCTCAATCCGGACCGCAGAATCCCTCACCATCTTCAAAAAACAGCTAAAGACCCACTTCTTCCGTGAACACCTCACCAACTCATACCTCAATCCAGACCACAGAATCTTTCACCATCTTCAAAAAACAGCTAAAGACCCACCTCTTCCATGTGCACGTAACCAACCCATTAAAAAATAAAAAAAAATTGCACTTACACCTCTACTCAGCGCACTTTGCTACTTCTGGAGCTCAATTAATGGATCTTTTACGGTAGCACTACTTGTGTTGTTCTCTGCTTGATATCGCTTTGCTTGTATTTTCTCATTTGTAAGTCGCTTTGGATAAAAGCATCTGCTAAACGAATAAATGTAAAATTCAAAATGCCAATATGGAGTAGTCTTCGCAACTACCAGTTCCTTCCTGTTTATGGAGTGATGTCAAATCAACATGGCTGCACACACTGTAAATACTAAATTGTCCCTTCTTTACTTTGAAGTGAGTTTATAGCAGTACTGGATTTAGATCAGTTCATATACAGGCACAGTACATGATTAAATCTATAACAGCGACCATACTAATCACTGTTTTGAGAAGATAATCATCAACATTAGAGTTATCACGAATGGTAGCTGGTTAGCTTTTTGCTAGAACTACTTGCTGTTGTCAACTGGCTAGCTTGTTAATAACGCTACATGCTATTGTCCGCTGTTGCATAATAGAACAGCATTATAGTAATGTAGCCACACGGGCCTGTAACTGTAAAAGTGCACTTGAAATGGCTTTTTATGAGCTTTACGTGCTCTGACAATGCAAACAAAAGACACTCTTTCTTTTGTTTTGTTTTTCACTTAGCAAGTCCAACGTGCCAATGTGGGAAATTATGTAATTATGATTTACAAGGCAATACGAACGCAACATAAATTTCCCCTAGGTGTGAACATGGGTGTGAATATGGGTGAGTCTCAACCAGCTCCCTAGTTCAGTAGTCATGGCACTGAGCAGGAAGTCGGCCATTTTAAGGGAAGTCGCATTCGCAAGATCTTTCCAGTGCACCGGAACATTCGCTTCCTAAAATATTCCACAATGCACCGCAAAATCAACGTGGCATCGATGCTTTCTACATTCCCTTACTGGAAATGACATCATATTCTTGGAAGTCTCTCGGCTTGAAAAAAAGAATGGTGTCACTTGTTATTGTTGTGGCTCTCAAATGATTACTTACATTAGTGATTTATAACTTTATTTGACATTCTATATATGGTTTGTTTGAGTCCAATGACTTTTAAGTGTTTAATGATTTTAAGAAAGTAATTTGCCAGAAATTGAGTCGTCAATGTCCCAGTGTGTAATAAGGCAGGGTCCATCCATCCATCCATCCATCTTCTATACCGCTTTATCCTTTTCAGGGTCACGGGGAAACCTGGAACCTATCCCAGGGAGCATCGGGCACAAGGCGGGGTACACCCTGGACAGGGTGCCAATCCATCGCAGGGCACACAATATAAGCCAGGGTCCTTACACGATATAGTGACTCACGAGCTACGGAGCCGATTGAGATGCACCATCTGGGTGTGCTGCCCTGCAATGGATTGGAGTCCCATCCAGGGGTGTATTCCAGCCTCACACCTAGCGTTCCCGGGATAGGCTCCGGATCCGTTGTTATTTTGTGCCAAAGTATTTTGTACAATATACAAGTGCAGATGAAGTAGTACAATATTAGCCACTTAGCATGGCGTCAGTTTGGTGTAGTGGATCGAGCAGCATTGTCATAGAGTCCAGACCTGTGTTGAATCTCAGTGACGTTGGATGTTTACTGCCACTTTGTGGTTGGTCACTGGAAGGATGCACAACATTATACTGCGTGTGTGTGTGTGAGAAAATCCCAGAACAGCAGCAGTTTCTGAAATACTCAAACCAGCCCATTTGATACCAACAACCATGCCACGGTTAAAGTCACAAAGATTTTCCTCATTCTGATTTTTGATGTGAGCGTTAACTGAAGTTCTTCACCTGACAATTAATACAAAAGACATTAAATACAGTGCACACACTACGTCAGATTAAGTAAGTTAGCAGTTGTGGTTGGAATAGTTTGCAGATCTCCTGAACATCGCGTTGACATTCATGCGTCTGTTTCAGGAAGTTCAAACAGTCACGAGGCTAAAGTGTTTATGGAGTTGGCCATGTTCTACTCAGCAGTTTGCAAACACGACAATCTGGTGCGAATGCTGTACTGCCAGACACGACTCTCTCCCATGTACTTGGTTTTCGAGACGAGCACTCCTGGAAATCTGCTGCACTTCTTGTGGAGCCTTCGGGAGGTAAGAATCACAGAGTAAAAAAATAATTTTAAAAAAAGGATATTTTATAAATGAAAAACGTATTGATTTCCGATACACAGGGTAGTAGTCATGGGACGTGGCATCAAGAACAGTCTTTTTCAGAGAGATCTGTGTATTTAGTAGCCAAACAAGCGGCTACCGGTCTGGTAAGTGTATTGCAAGGATGTAAACATACACAAGTTGTGCTTTATAAGTACAATGTGATAAACACTGTAGGTCACGGTGGTTTTCGTGCCTCAGGACTACCTGCTGTCAGAGCACAGGCTCGTGCATGGGAACGTCGCAGCACGCAGCATGCTGATTGGCTCCGGGCTCCTGGTGAAAGTGTCCGGATTGGCCCCGGCTTTCGAGTCGAGGCAGACAGAGACGGATACAGCCGGAGTGCCTCTGAAGTGGCAGGCACCAGAGAGACTACTCGGACTCCCTGTTACAGCCAGGAGTGATGTGTAAGTCTTGCAACATGCTTTCTCTGTTTAAGGATTCCATCGCTGGATACTCGCGTGTTCTGACTATGGTTTATTATTTTATATATTTTACTCCACCGGAAAATGGAAAACCGAGTATTATGTTCACACTGTGCCTTATGTAAGGTCTTACTATGAATATCTTTGGAGTTTTAATTAATTATGTAATTTTCACTTGATTATGACCTTTAGACGCTTCCCATTTATTTTAGATTCTGCTTTATATCAGAGTGTCTAATCCTTTTCTGCAATATAAATCTGTATGACATTTTCTAATTGAATGTCTCAGGTGGTCCTTTGGAGTCCTTCTCTATGAGTTGATAACTTTAGGTAAGGTACTCCAATTGATCTTCATTTTCTGCTATTCTGCACTTCAAGTATAAGGCCGAAAGTTTGTGGACACCTGGCCTGCTTTTATAAACACCCAATTCAGTGTATTCAAAGGTGTTCAGTGGGATTGGGTATTCAGGGCTCTGGGCAGGACACTTGAGTTCCTCCAGTCCAACCTTGGCAAACCATGTCTTCATGGAGCTCACTTTGTGCACAGGGGCATCGTCATGCTGGAACAGGTTTGGGTCTCTTAGTTCCAGTGAAGTGAAACTAATGCTACAGCACACAAAGACATTCTAGACAACTGTGGTTTTTTTCCAACTTTGTGGCAATTGTTTGGGGAAGGCTTACAAATGGTGGTCAAGTGTCCACATACTTTTGGCCATATAGTGTATATGGATTATATAATAAGTGTGTCAGTCTGAGAAAAACCATCAGATGTCGCCAAAAATGATGAATAATCGAAATATCGACCAAAGCTTTTTTTTTATCTTCCCACTCTGAGCTTTCAACTTTAAGAAAATCTCAAAATATTTCACCAAAATGACATAGAAAATTGTATTTATTTTTTTTCTAATCTTGCCACAACTGTCTGCCTGCAAAGATTATGATGCTATATAAAACCTTGCTAGTTGAGTGTGATTTCCTTACGCGGTGAAAATGTAATGCTTTGACGTTCTCAAGTTCTCAACTAATTCAGTTTGTAATCAGATACCGGCTGTCAAAATGTCTGCAACGCTACTGGTGCTTCCACGTCATCATCATCATCATCATCAAAACACAGAAGACCTCTTACACAGCGGACACATTGAATTATTCAGCGATTATTAACCCGCGAAGGTTAGCATGAACAGTGATCAGTCGAGAGACGAGACCACGAAGGATATTTACTTCAGGTGATACAACAGAGATGTGATGTCGATGATGCTGTTAATCAAAGTGAGAACTCGCTTCACACTGTAAATGTATAATTCTTCGATAAAGTGTCACTACTGACAAATGGAGGTCGACGGGGTGTTTACTTTTTATAGCTCATCGGCTTAGTATAATATATTTTTTTTTTAAATTCTATCCGAGATAATATAGAAATGATGACATTATTAAGGACTGTAAATATAGTAATTTATATATTATTTAAAAAATTATGATTTAAAAAATATTGTTATTAAACACGAAAAACGTCAGTCTGTAAGCTACGTAAAGAAAGACATGGATTCCATATCTTCTTTATAAATAGCAGTTGCTTCTAGAAACAATTAGTGTGTTGGCACCTTTCATTGGAGTAAATAAAGTAAAAGATTAAAATGCAAATTTCTTCTATTTTACTTTTTGGGAACCAGAGTTTAAAATGCTACAACATGTTGGAGATATGAGCAAACCAACATCTATCTCTCTCTCTCTCTCTCTCTCTCTCTCTATATATATATATATAGATAGATAGATAGATATTTTATATATATCAAAGTTCAGGAAAACCTTTTGTTTTTGTACACAATGTTAAAAATGTGTAGGGGTTTCTCAGGCTGCCACACATATTTTTGCTGAGAGATTTAAACCTACTCAAGAAAAGAAGATTTCAGCAGTCATTTACTAAAGTTTCACATTGAGTGTTTTCATGTTTCTTCTATAAGGTGCTCCTCCATTTCCTGAACTGGAGCCATCGGAGATGTTCCTCCAAACTTTGGCGAATTACAAGCTAAAAAGACCTCCGAACTGTGGAGGGGCACTGTGAGTCAAATCTGTGGTGCAAGCGCTCTTTACATATTGTTACATCAGCCATTCCCATTTAATAAATCTGTACTTTTACTAGTCATCTAGAAACAGCAGTAGTACAAGGGAACAAGAGAACTGCAATTCACTGTGGCCATTTTGATGTTGCTGAAAAAGCTCGTCATTTCTCCTACAGGTTTGACCTCATGAAATATTGCTGCATGTGGAATTTTAAGGATCGCCCGGCTTATTCTGCTGTCATCAAACTGCTGGAGTCGTACATCCACCTGGCTGATACTAAACCCCTAAGAGCAACTCAACATATGGACATTTCTGAATACAGAATTAAGGCAGGAGTTCCACCTTGAGCGTTCGGTGCGTACACAAGGCCGTACTCAGATTTGTTCAGAGATAGGTTACACAGTCGCTCAAGTCGATCTTCTGGCCTTCAAGATTGCCAAATTTTTCTACTGTGAAAGCATCTGAGACTTGGGTTTTCAATCGCATCTGGACTACTACCTTTAAACACAAGTGCTTGCCTTTACACCTGATAAAAAACAAAATGTGACTGAAACGCAAGCGTCAAATGTAATATGATGTAACAAAAAACAAAGGGACAATATCTAATAAGAGTCTAATATATTGCCAAAATGCATGAATAGTCCTATTTTAACAAATTTGCCATTAAATATGGCTTCCACCCTCATCATTCAGCAGCTTATAGAATAGCACTTGATCCAGCACGTGCTATTATTTTGCCTTGATTTTTAAAATCATGCCCCGACATATAATTTGAAGCCATTAGATACAAAATCAAGGTCATAAAATCATAACGTGTATGTGGAGTAGTCTATTTTTATCACGCCTTTAATTTATGTTGGTTTGTCTGATTACTGAAATAATGTTCGTATTCAATAAATTCAGTGCACTCGCCTGCGAAGAAAACGGGTCCATGATTTGAAAAATAAGCTCACCGAGCTCTCGTCCACTATGCTTGCATCTTAATATAAGTATTGTTTATCATTTTTATCCATAAAAATACAGTCCTCAAGATAAGCAGTGTCTTGAATTAAGATGCTGTGATGTCTTCGGTGTGAAACAAGGAGCCTTTTCGTGCACTTTAAAAGGATGATGCTATTTATTAATGAATTAATTGTGTCATATTTCTGTGTTGAATGTTGGCCTCAAATACCATTAATTGTAGTTTTTTGGGTTTAAAAAAAAAAAAATTTGTGTGTATTTACAGCCCAGAGCATGAATATCAGTGTGACACATTGTGGTTACATCACACTGTCAGACAGTAGCGCTGGACTTAATACTTCTCCTCAGTTAAGCTGATGTCACGCAAGAAAAACGAGCTTAAGTTTAGAACGTTTAGACAAGCTCCGTTTTAGGCAAACTCTTCCCCACATGAGAAGTATTTACGCTCTTTCGGAAAGAAATCCTCACTACACAGGCCCACAGTCTCAAATGAACATGCCAGAAATCACAAAATTCAACAGCTGGACAAATTTGGAGGATGTGCATTTTTTTTAATCAAAATGACATTTAATCCAGTAATTAGATGAATAAAGTTACTCAAGCATTAACCTTCATCAAACTGTACTGGCTTTTATTATGCATCACTGCCTACATGTCACAAAGCAGATCAAGAGACACTGGCAGTTAAAAAATAATCTGAATCAAATGACATTTTGATCCCTCTGAATAATAAAATACACCATTTTTCAACTGATTGTATTTTAAAAATGTCAGTGGACTAATAAGAAGACACTTTATCCATTTGAGTTTTAGTTTTCCTAAGGTTTTCTCACACTCATGCTTTAGCTTCTGTTTTTTTTTTATTTCCCTTTTAATAAAATATCTGCGTTACTAGTATGAAAATACCAATTATGGTACATATATACAAGACATTGTTCTCATAATTTCCCCATGAATAAAATTCACCAAAATAATATCACCCCACTGCAGTTGTGGTGGAATCCATTGTACATTTCAAGAGTGACACACATCAGAGACCTCTGTGAACGCAACACACAGTTCACAGTTCACCCAAATAGAAACGTGTTTCGCAGTCAGCAGTCAGCCTTTTTACAAACTGATTTTAGTGAAAATAATTTCACTGTCAGTCCATCAGTCCTCTAGATCAGGCAGATTTCATCACTGCACCCCAAAGTTTATCACCTCAACAATAATAATGAAAGAAAAGGAAAAAAAAAAAAAAAAAAAAAAAGCAGCATACAATGTCCAGAGGTTCTGGGGATTGAGCAGGGTTTGATACTCCAAGGCTGCAAAGATGCTTCTGTTGGGCCATACGGGCTTTCTTCAAGCCTGGAGTGTCGTAGTTTGGACAACACATCGTAGCCCATTACACTTTGCAGCTCCACAGGGACATTGGGAACAAAATGTAGGAAACTGACCATAGCAGATAGTACAGACACACAGGAGGGAATGAAGAGCAGAAGACCACAATAATACCTGGAGGAAAAATGACAAAGTGTATATAGTATTACATTCAACAGACCAGACCAGTCAAACAGGCTAAAGGCCAATTCACACCAGGCACATGGCATCAAGCATCGCATACAGCGCTGAACTAGTTTTACACTCCGAGTCTATTTTTTTTCACTCTGACATGTAAGAGAAGCAGAAACGCCATAGAAACCCACTGATCTGGGTCTACCCAGTCTGGGTATCAAATCCTTTGGTTTTTGGGTGCTTTACATCCAGGTGGTTGTTATTGGCTATGGTATATATGAATGGAACGCATGGAGTCATTGATTCGAATTCTGCAGTTTTGAAGCCTGCTCATGTCGAGAGCATGCACGTCGAGAGATATTACCTTTAGTGCAACTTAAAATGGTGCATCAAACACTACCTCAAAGTGATAAGTACAGCATTGTTAATGAATGTGTAAAATACAAAACTGTAGTTGCAGAATTTGCACCAGTATATTCATTTTACCATTGTCAGGGAAAGATTTTAGAGCTGTGAGTCATGACTGACTGAGCTACCATTTGCTAGCTAGCTCACGTTAGCTAATCCATCTTGTTGGACTGAAAAATCAGTCGGTCGACCTCTAGTGGAGGCTCGAGCGGATTTCCTCACTGTGTTCTTATATCCTGTTATATAATCCTGCATAGCAATGTGAGTTATAAAGTGAAGGACGTTTATAAAGGACACTAGCAAAGTAATGAGCAACAGGTGACTGTAATTAGTAAACAGGATAGACAAGGGATTATTGGCAGGGGTTTCAAGGATCTCTTGAACCGGAGTTATTCCATTGTTCCATTAAACATTAACCATTCCATTAATTAATTCCATTAATCTCTCTTTTACAACAAACTGAGCGCTTGGCATGACACTTGATGTAACCCTTGATGCAATGCTTAGTTTACTGACATCCAGTGTGAATTCAGGGAAAGACTTCAATAATAAATACAGTAACTTTGATAACCGTGGCTTGATTTCCCCCAATGTAACTAAATAAAAAAAAAAAATCATTGGCCCCTGAAGGTCCACAGACCCAACTTCAAGAACCATTGATGTATATAGTACATGAAACTTTAGATAAATCTTAAATTATAGTGTATATTTTGATAGTTTGGAGAATGTCACATCAAGTCAATACTTCATGAGATTACATTGCCAGTCTAAACAAAAACAAATAACTCCTCCTACATGAGTGCAATTTGAATTTGAGGCTTATTAAAAAGAAAGGGGGAAAAAAGGGGGAAAAACAGAATTTGAGCATTTATACCTCCAGCATAGACCACCTTTTTCCAGGCCTGTGACTCCAGCACCCGGTCATGGGGGTAAAGAGTCTGGCTGACCATGAAGAGGATCATGGCCACGGCAGTGAGCCGGAGCACAGCCATGTTCCCTCCAGTGAGGAGAGACAGGCAGGCGAGAATGGCGGACGAGTAGATGCACGGCAGGCCACGATACATAAAAGGAATGCCTGCAAATGATAGAGGAAGTCATTCACGTTACATTCGATCTTTTCTTCTGGTTTGGATGAGATTTTTTCATTGAATGGATGCTCCATGTGAACGACGTTTATCAAGCTGGACATGAGTACATTTATTTGTAAATCGTTCTCAGGTGCATTTACATATTAATTGAAAAAAATGAAAATTGAAAAATCCAGTTAGTTCAGAAAAAAATATTTGTATCCAACAAGAATTCCTGAGATTGTGGAAATTTACATATAAGGAGACTCTGTAATGTGAAACTTGACTGATCAGCTTCAAATCGTATAATTGTCAATGAGTTACTGCACTTTTATTTACAGAATACACAGGACAAAAGTAAAGGCACCCTATAAAAGAAGGAACCATTTGTTTATGTCTATGCTAGCCAATGCACTGCAGTGGCTGAACTGCATTACTGGAAAATTAAAATGCTGCATTTAGGAGGCGTTCTATCATAGTTTAATTGTCTTTTTTGCTGTTTTCAGCTCTTTGTGAGCATTCATGGAGTTTTGTGGCCGTCACTAACTGTAAATCAGTGCCTTGAATGCACTTGGTAATTTATGGGTGATTGGCATTTATCAACATATGCATGTAAGCATGAAGAAAATCAGCAAAGTGTTAGATCTGAAAACGTTTAGGGGAGATGTGGTGGGGGGGTGCGGTCCTGTGCTGCTATCCATTCAAATACAGAAACAATTTGCTAAGGAACAGCAGGAAATGTCAAGTTTCCTCACCACTGGAGAAGAAACAAAGCCGAATAAACACAGACAGCATGTAGCACATGCAGAGGACGTTATCCAGGATGTTGGGAGTCCTTAAGAGCAGTGACGTTGCTATTCCAAACGTTGTGAAATCGGCAAAATCATCCAGTTTGGCTCCTAAAACACAGAGAAAACAGAGGCCACAGATGAGTTGAACTGCATAGAAATCTTTTACTCGCTGTGCTACGATGATTATTTTCAATCCCATGATAAAAAGAATTGACAAGAATAGGAGGTGCTTTGTCAAGGGTTTACAGGAAATACTGTCGTGAATCCTCTCACTGTAATCTTTAAAGGCGCAATTTCACTTCTGAGATCGAAGACTCTTTGGCTGCACCAGGTTCCAGGTAATTTCCACGGCCATCTCATACCACTTTAGGACATTTCGGGAAGGGCATGTTTTGGTCAGTGCCACGTGAGTGCACTGGGATTCCAATCTCAAGGTCAACCATTTCAGCAATGTTAGATATGCTGGGTTCCCAAAGCGCCGGGACAAAGGAGACAATTGGAGCCAGAGCCTGTGGAATTAGCCAGCCGTAAAAGGCAAGTGATTGTTCGATTGACATAAAAGGGTAGTTGGAAGACGGCAATACAACACCTCACAGCAAAGTCACACATAAAAACCACGCTGAGATCACAAAGCACCCAAAAATGGTGAGCACAGTGAGAGCAGCACCGAGCTATTTCAGGCATCCGTGCTCACAATCACATAGGATGGGGATTTGGCCTGGTTGTTTAGGCTCACAAAGTAAGACAATAAGTATGAACAAAAAAAAAAGCCTGTTTTTATAGGAGGAATTCAATTAAAACATTTTAGATATAAACGTGGGTAGAGAGACAAATTTGAGTTAAATGATGACTAAAAATCCAACATGTATTAGAAAGTAGAAGTAGGAAACTAATCTCTGCTTCAGGTTGAGTTTTGCTACAACTTCGTAGCCAGTCTTATAGGCACAGTCCACTCACCCAATGCTGAGCAAGCATTCAGTTGCCTGGCAACCGCACCATCTGCCAAATCCAGCAGGTAACCAATCAGCACCAGCCAACACGCAGCATAATGGTGCCTATGTAAGAGAAGGTTTTAGAGGTGAAAACAAAGCAGAGGTTGTGTCAGGACACAAAAGCTTTTTAAAAATAATTATTCTTTGAAGAGTGACAGCAGAGTACAGCAAAGTCAACTATTAGGAAAACTAATCCGCTTGGGTAAATTATATTATATAATGCACAATGACCAATTGTCTACAGTATACTCAGTGTAGACATTCTTCTTCTTATTATTATTATTATTATACAACATTACTCTATTCAGTTTTCATAGTTTGCTTCAACTTTAACCAGCAGTACATAAACACCTCACCCATTGAGACTGCAGAGAATGGAGCCCATCCCCATGACCAGGTTGGCAACAGACAAGGCATTGGCAGCATTTTTGCGGGCAAACTCTTTGAGCTGGACCCAACTGGCCCTTCCACTTAGGAACAGTTTGCTGGTGCGCTGGAAAAAGCCTGAGACCAAACAGGGGTAATGATTACACAGCAGCTGGTGTTTTGACACTGCTATGAGATGAGCTTAAGGTACAAAGGTGTGAAGTCAGGTGCTAATCTGATCCCAGGTCATCACTGGATCTAATTTAAACAATACGCACATACATGCCCAGAAATAGTTACAGTTATCTAATGGTAATGCTTTGACATATTCGCACATCCCTACAACATTCTCCACAAACATTTTCCCGAGGAAAATAAAGGTGCTGTTTATTGGAAAAAACCAAAATGTGTTGTTTTTTTTTCTCCTGCAAAAAGTAGAGCTTTTGTCAAATATATACACATAAAAAAAAAAACAGAAAATTAACAGCCAAAACAAGACATTTACATACAATACAATTGTTGTAACATTGGCTGCATAGAAATGGAAATAACAGCATATACGTCTTATCTTGCCACCGTGCATAAAGCATGGATAGCTTACATATGTAAAGGTTCTTGAAAAGCTTGTTTCATTAACAAATCATATACAAGGGGGAAAAAAGCTGTTTAAGGAGCAGGGTAGGTATAATTAAAAAAAAAATCACAAACCATAAAGTCAAACGAGAATGGCAATCAAATACTTTATATAAAGAAACTCACTTTACAGTACATCATTAGAGGAAGGAAAGACAGTGCTAGCATAAACCATCTCAAATCGTTCTCTAGAGTCATTGAGCATCTGCGCTAATGTTAACAAGATCTTGGAATCATATGGTTCTGTGTGACAAAACAGTTCAACCATAACATTGATTATTTTCCAATAACGGCCCGTCATGAATGGTTTTATTCCTTTGATTGTGTTTTTTTTTAACTATAGAAACAACTGACTATTAGAACCAGCGAATTAATATACGCCTATGATTTGAACTACAGTCGTCAGCACTACTGCCTGAGCCGCGCTGTTATAGAAAAGTAATCGACAAATTCTGACCCATCAAGATGGGAGATTTTAACAGCGCTGTGGTGTAATACACATTTAAAAAGTTAAGGCGTGGTCTTCTCCACACAACTAATCCCACAGTCGGAATATCAGATGTAAAAGGCTCAGCTGTACATACGCTGAAGAAGTATTAGTGAAAAAGTATTAGTAAAAATAACCCCCAGGCAATAAAAGCTGCTCAGGTTACAATGAGGGGAAATAAGTAGTAAGACACTTTTTCTTATTTAAAACACTTCCAGAGCATATATCCGCTTCAAATTTACACGCATAATGTCTTTTGACTTTGTACTTAAATAAGAACAAAAAAGTATGTATTCATAAGCATAAACAAAGATATGTTTAAAAAAAAACAAAAAAAAAAAACACCAAAAATTATCCAGACACCAACAATTAACAACAGCTTTGAGATGTCTATGGTAAGAAGTGATTAGTTTTTGGCAGAATTGTGGCTCAATTTTGGTCCATCCCTCTTAGCAAATCATCTTCAAAATCCCTAGGATGCGAGGACTCAAAATCCTCTCAAAATTTTCACTGGGATTAAAGTCAGGAGAGTGGCTAGGCCATGCAAGGCCTTCATAAGTTATTATGGCTGTACGTTTGTGGTCTTTGTCTTGTTTAAAGGACCGGCGTCTTCCCAGATTCAGTTTCTCGGAGATTAAATTCTGCTGTAATATATCCTGGTACATCCCTCCATTCATGTTTCCTTCAATGATGTGTAATGCTCCAGCACCATTTGCAGAGAAGCAGCCCCATAATTTGATGCTCTCACCTCCATACCCTTCTTTCTCCAAACACGATGAGCTGAATTACTGCCAAGAGTTCTATTTTTGTTTAATTGCAGCAGAGTATATTGTTCAAAGACATGTTCTGATTTGTCTAAAAGCTTCTTTTTTTTATTGCAGAGGAGTTTTGTGTGGGGTGTAGGAACAGAGATGACTGTGGTGCAGTTTATTGCTTATTGTTCTTTGTGTAACTGTTGATCCTGCTGCTTTCAGGTCGTCCTGCAACTCTTTTCAAGTGCCTGCTCGTTTCCATCCTTATCAGGAGAGCGTGTTGCGGCTCACGTGTCCTGCGGCGATTAGTTGTGGTTCCATGAACTTTCCACCTGCGTATTATTGAACCAATTATACCAACAGGGATGTTGAAGGTCTTTGCAATGGGTCTGTAGCGTTTTCCTAATCTTCCCAAACAATGGCACAGGTCTTTTAGAATCACACCACGTCCAAATTTTTCATTTTTTTAATGTAGTGTCTGAACATTTTTTCCCTATAAAGTCAAAGTTAAAAGACGTTTTTAAATTTGAAGTGGATATATGCACTGGAAGTATATTAAATAACAAAAACAAAAGTGTACTAATACTTTTCCCCCCTCACTGTATGTACTTCTTAGATAATTATAGGAACCAGATGTTATAAGAATAAAAAAAGAACAATGCAATATGAATAAATCTTTTCATGAGTGGATTTTGCAGACTGAATTGTTTGCTTAAATTTCAGATGACAAATGCTGATCAGTTTCCATTAGATAGCTAGCGTAAATAATACATTATCACCATTCATCGCTATGAATTATGCACAGCCACAGATCTGGGTCGCACAGCCTTTTGTTAACAGAAATTTACTCCAGCAATCTTTATAACGATCAAAGAAAGTCTACTAGAATTATTTCATGTGAATTACTCCTTAGGCAACCCTACTGCCCATTCTGTAGTGACACATAAACACATATTACACAAATAAATGTAATAGGCGCTATATTTACAGTACACAGTGCTCAGAAATGGCGCTATTGAGAGGGTCACATGACCACTGTCCTTTCTGTAGTGAAAACAAAGGTGGATCTTAACTGTTAATGGCTTAGGGGAAGAAAATAAAACAGGGCTCTTCTTGGCATCTTAAAACCGCTCACTGACTTTGTGTCACTGAAACGCTGCAAAGATTTTTAATGAAGATATACAAAGAGTTCTTTGTCCTTAAGCAAATCAGTGGGTTTAAAATGTAAATGGAGTTCTTCGTAGGCTGGATAATCATTTTTTGCTAAAGGAGCACACACACACACACACAATTAAACACACAAAAAGCTGCAAACATAATCGATTCACAGTTTAGCATGAAACCTCAAATGCAGTCATTTTCGTTAAACTGATATTTTACTCTAAAACATCATCAGAAACGGTCATTTAAGCTCCAGCCAAAAAATATAGATGGCAGTTTCCTTGACCAGAATGATGTTCTTTTGTCTGCACTTCCAGGAATTGTGAAAATGTGTCCAAAACTCTCACTTGCACAGATCCATAGGAAGAATGGTTGTATTAATATAAAGTATGCCTGGTCTAGGAGAGCTCTGTCATCTATAATTCTGTCTGGAGATCTAGTAACTGACTCCAGTGTTATGTCAGAATATAACAGAATCCATATGGACAGTAGAGCTGCCATTTTCCTTCAACACAAAAACAGTGCAGAGAAAAAGAAGCACACCTTTATTCCCTGTCAATAACGTCATTTTTATCAGATGGGGGTAGACTGGAGGCATGCAAGGACACATGCAGAAATGGCTTTCGTTCAATAAACGGTGAATGATTATAGTGAGTATAGAGAACATGTAAGCTAAGTGACATTATCATCTAAATATCATCTCTTGTTTTTAAACTATATACCTAACAGCTATACAGACATCAAAAAAGTTTAATGCAGGGTTCCTACTATTGCGTTTTGCAACCTGAACTTGACGTGATTCCAAAGCCAGTCGATTGCAAGCGACTCTTCATCTGAAAGAAAACAACCAATCAGACACAGCACAAGCCAACAGCACATCATTCACCAAAAATCTGCATTTAACGATTTTAATTGAATTTTTAAAATTTTTATTATTTGTTTTTTTTGTTGTTTTTTTTTTACTTTGATCGAACCTCACCAGACACGTGATTTGAAAGTACAGCTAAAACTTGCAACACATTTTGTCTGTGGAGCTGGTGAATACTGAAGTCGTTCTAAGAGGCCTAATGAGAAATAGGACAAATGTTAGCCAGCCTGCGTGGCATGTTTTTTATACAACTACACCATTTGCAGCGATCATTTAATACCATTACTGGCTGGTGTATTCAGTTGCTTGAATTAATTTAAAGATAAATGGTGAATTCATGTAATAAACTGTGGTATCCCTAATACAATTTAGTTAGAAAACAGTAAATAATGAATTGCTTATGCATCATACTGTTGACAAAACAAAGAAAAAATTACAACATACAGCCAAATGGTTATTACATATAGTAGGAAATGTTCGGTGGCTCACCGCATAAAAGGGGTGACAGTGCAACAGACGATGCTGGTTTTGCTTTTACCTCCTTTCATTTGAGTGTGTAAGCCAGTGTCAGAGATGCCTGTTAAATCATGTTTATCATATCGAGTAGCTGTTTTAGAAATTGTAACATTTTAGGAATCTTCAAAGCCCCAATAAGGAAGTAATAAAAGATCACCAAACTACTTCTAGATATGTTCATGTTATACAGTGGATATAAAAAGTCTACACATCATGAAAAGAACACCATCCCCACAGGGAAGCATGGTGGTGGCAGCATCATACTTTGAGGCTGATTTTCTTCAGCTGGAACTGGGGCTTTAATCATTGTGGAGGGAATAATGAACAGCTCCAAATACCAGTCAAATCTGGCACAAAACCTTAAGGCTTCTGCGAAGACACTTAAGATGAAGAGGAATTTCACCTGAAGCAAACCTCCAGATCAACAAAGGAATTCCTTCACCAAAACAAGTTCAAGGTATTTGGAATGGCCCAGCCAGAGTCCAGACCTAAATCCAATCTAAAATCTGTGGGGTGATCTGAAGAGGGCTCTGCACAGGAGATGGCCAGCCAATTTGACGGAGTTAGAAAGCTTTTGCAAGGAAGAATGGCAAAATGTTGCTAAGTCAAGATGTGCCAAACTGATTGACTCTTACCCCAAAAGATAATGCCATGATAAAATCTAAAGGTGCTTCAACTAAATATTAGTTTAGGGATGTGCAGACTTATGCAACCAGGTTATTGTACACTTTTTATTTTTCATTTCCACAACTAAAGTGATTCTTATTGTTTTTCACCTTAATTAACAGGTTTAAATTTCACAATGACCCTATCTTGTTGGGGTTTTTTTTTGTTACATCACAAAATCCTGCCATTTTAACAGGGGTGTGTAGACTTTTTATATCCACTGTACTTACTAATGATAGTTCTACTAATTTGAACTAATAAGTCCTACTGGGTTTTGTCTTCTTGCAGACATATTGGAGGCTCAACAACCACAAATTCCTGATTGGGGCTTTAAAAAAAGACAATACAGTATAACTATTTCATGAATTTTTTTAAATCTCCAAATGAGCAAAAAATACATACATCTGCATAGACATTAGGTTGACATTACGTGCCTGATACAGGCAGAGGCTTAGTATAACACCAGCCAAGGACATCACCCCTCCCCACCAGAAGAGGCCCCAGTACCCAGACTTCTAACACGACCTCTGTCAAACATTTACGGTTCACTTTCGGACTCCACAATATATAAATATTTCCTAGACCATTCATTCATTGTGAAGTCTTGCCAAACATTGCAGTTGTGTAAGTTCTGAGCATTGTTGTCCTACTGATCATTTATGATAAGTTTGACCCTCTGCCTCCTGGTTTACTCCTTTGGATTGTCCTTTGGTCTGATTGTACATTAATGTTAACTGAATTTGTGATTTCAATATGTTTGGACTTTGTATTAAAGCACCTCTGTGCACGGATCATGATGCTCTCCGAGTTTGATCTAATACAGAAGACTTGCCTAACACCGTGGATAAAGTACTAAATCGGGATCTGAGTTTGGCCATTGCTTCTCAAGGCCACCTTCTGGGAGGGTATGCTCAACAGTTCTAGCAGATCTCTGCCTTCATGGAGGAGTTCATAAGGCTCTGCCACAAAAATGGTACCATTTGGTAGATGCTTGTAGGATTGGGGCAGGGTGTCCTCCTTTGTAACCAATAAGTTCCGGTGGTTCTCCTTGGATGTCACTAATTACGTCAAAGCATATTCAGTCTGTGAACAAACAAGAACCACTCTTATACCACAATCTTCAGGCAGATCTTTAGATATTATGGGATTACTGAGGGGGAGCGCAACTCATCACCTTCTGTCAACTACTTACCATTAATGTCAGCCTTCATCCAGCTATCATCCACAAACAAATGGTCGGGAAAAAAAGTTGAGTGCATGAATCAAGAAATTGGAAGATCACATTTTTCCAATAAACAGCATTACTGGAGCCATCACCTACCCTGGGCAGAGTACAAGCAGAAATGCTTATTCCACCTCTCCACTGGCCTCACACACTTCAAGTAGGATACCAACCTGCCTTAGTTCTATGGTATGGTGAACCAAATCAAAATCCTATCAGAAGACCCGATGAATTGATGAGAAGGAGTGAACAGACCTGGGAAGCAGCATGTGTTCATACAGTAGGAAATCCAAAGAAAGTCTCAAGTTGAAAAGAAACACAGGCTGCATCCACAACTATGCCTGGGGCAAACTGTCTGGTTGTCCACCAGGGATCTCTGTCTGAGAATTCCCTTTTGGAAGTCCCAGATTCATATGTCCTTTCTAGAAAATAATGCAACAGAAAAGCACTCGCCCTATCACCCAGAGATCAAGTTTGAATCCCCATCTGTGTCTGGAAGTCCAAGGGAGCAAAACTGACTGTACGATCTGGGTCAGTCACACTAGCCAGTCGTAGGCGTCTGTGAGCTCATGCATGTGAAAGAGGCCGGATAGCACTTTCCTCCGAGTGTGTTACGCTGCCTTGTGACACACCATGAGCACAAGTTCAAAAAAACATGTAGTTGGCTGACTTCACATGTCTTGGAGGAAGCACATGTTAGCCTTCACCATCTCTGGTTAGTAGCTGTGATATGATAGAGAGCTGGCTAGTGGGTGGGAATTGGCCAATGGGTGAACTCTCAGCAAAAAAAAAAGAGAAATGAATCCAGTCTCTTATCATGAGGAGTTGTCACAATCACATATAATCTCACCCAGTTTTCATGTATTATTACTCAAACCTGTTTTGTCTTCTTTTGCACAGGGGCATTCGACTGGAACTAAGCCACGGGTGGACCAGGTGAGGGTGGACTGGCTTACCTTGTAAGGAGGTTACTCGACTACAAGTGACAGGGCCGTCGCATGTTATACCTTGTGGATTGGGAGGGGTATTGGCCTGAAGAACGCCCCTGGGTCAGTGCGGGTGACATTCCAGACCCAGCTCTCAGCACAGATTTCCATCGTGAACATCCGGACCAACCTGCTCCCAGGCCCAGAGGTAGGAGAGGTGATTTGGCTTCAGGAGTATCAGTAGTTATGTCCTGTAACGCCAGTCCTGCCAACCAGCAGAGGTCACAGTCCCCAGAGTTTTAACATGACCTATGTCAAACATTTCTGGTTCACTTCCTGACTCCCACGTACATAAACACTCCAAGATCATTAATTCATTGCAAAATCTTGCCAAAAACACTGAGATTGTGTAAGTTTTAAGCCTTGTTATCCTACCGTGTTTGACCCTCTATCTCTCTTTCAGATTGTTCTTTGACCTGATTGTATTGTGACCACTCGTGCTCTGGCTACTGGCTGGTCAATGACATTAAATTGGTTTGTGAGTTGACTGTGGCTTTGTAATAAAGTGCCTCTGCACATGGATTTTCCCTCTCTCTCTCTGAGTCTGGTCTGTTATCATCATGTTAGGTGGATTAAGCTCTATGGGCATTTCTGGATGGCTGCCTGATATGGTTTCCTTATAATAACTACTGAATTGGAACTACATTACTGACCACTGAGCAAATGTAGAACACAATCCTGTTATAGTTATTGTTATCCTGTTATTGAAAACACTGAAAACAAAACAGCAATAATGTATGCATAACATGGTTAATATATCCACAAAATGCCTTTAACTCCACTGTACACGCTGACACAAAGGTGTGGTGGAGCTGTCCACAGCACATGGCTTCACATCATTCCCACCAACCGATTCGCCATACTGAGCCACTGACAGCAACAAACCACATACAAACCACAGAACAACTACTGTATTTGACATAGAAATGAACATGCTAACAACTAATCTTTGAGATTGGAGAGTTTGTGGAAACCATACCAGAAGATGGAGTTAGCAGGATCATGGTGGGCTTTTCGGTCTCTGCACAGCACAGCAGCTGAAAAAGACCATATAACAAGTGATTTATTACACATTTCTTACAGAATCAGTATCTCTATATATCTCACAAAAGTGAGTAATGTGGCAACACTGAAGAAATTGTAAGAGGCCATGTTTCAGGATAAAAAACAAAAACATAATGAAGGCTGCTGTGTTTGGCTCCAACAATAAGAAACAAGTGCAACAGTCAAAGTCTGCAGAAGAACTGTGTCTGGTTCTGCAAGATGCTCAGTCAAACCTACAGCTCATTTACTTATAAAACTGCACACATTGTACCCGAGACAATTTTTTTTAAGCCAAAGGTCGTCACACCAAATACTTACTTTGTTTTGTTTATTAATAAATACTGCTTATAGTATTTTTAAAAAATATAGAAACAGTTAATTTTGTTATTTTTGAAGGAATGTTTACTCTACAGCATTTGTAAGACTGTGCAAAAGTCTTAGGCACATGCAAAGAAATGATGTACAGCAAAGAACAAGGCCCAGCATGCCTGACAGGAGTTTGGATGTTTGGTGGACTGGATGTAGGCCAGGTTCTTGTGGTTGGTCTAAACAATGTATGGGTGTTCGGCCCCCTCAAGCCAATGCCTCCATTCCTCCAACGCTAACTTTATGGCTAGTAGCTCATGAGTCCCCACATCATAGTTACGTTCAGCAGGGTAGAGGTGGCGTGAGAAGGCACACAAATGGAGCTTCTGGTCAGGGATGGATCATTGGGAGAACACAGCACCCACGCCTGAGTCAGGGGCATCCACCTTTACAATGAACTGCAGCAAGGGGTCAGGTTCAATCAACACGGGCAGAGGTAAACAACTCCTTCAGCTTGGAGAAGGCGGACTCAGCCTTGGGGGTCCATACGAAGGGCGTAGAGGTGGAGGTGAGTCTAGTGAGGGGTGCTGCCACCCAGCTGATGTTTTTGATGAAGCGGTGATAAAAATTGGCAAACCCAAGGAACCGTTGGAGCTGTTTGATAATAGTGGATCTGGGCCACTCGACTACAGCCCAGATCTTCTCAGGGTCAGCCTTAACTCACCCGCTCTCGATAACGTACCCCAGGAATGTGACCATGGGAACATGAAACTCACATTTTTCAGCTTTGACAAACAAGCAAGTCTCGACAAACAAGTTATCCAGAAGCCGCTGCAGGACTTGACAGACATGGAGAATGTGCTCAGTGAGCTCACAGGAGAATATTACAATTTTGTCCAAATAAACATAAACAAAGCGATTCAGGATGTCCCAAAGTATGTCGTTGACAAGAGCTTGAAACACAGCTGGGGCACTGGTGTGGGGCATGACCAGGTATTTGAAGTGCCCTAAAGGGGTGTTGAATGCACTCTTCCACTCATCCCCTGCTCTGATCCTGACCAATTGGTATGTGTTCCGCAGGTCCAACCTTGTGAAAATAGTGAGCCCATGCAGCAGCTCAAAGGCGGAGATGAGGAGTGGCAGGGGGTACTTGTTCTTCACTGTGATGTTGTTGAGGCCCTGGTAATCACTGAAAGGGTGGAGGGTCTTATCTTTCATGGCTACAAAGAAGAAGCCGGCACCCAGTGGGGAGGAGGAAGTTTGACAGCGAGGGACTCCGTTATGTATTTCTCCATGGCCTCTCTCTCAGGACCAGACAGGTTATACAAACAACCAGAGGGGAGGGAAGCCCCAAGGAGGAGGTTGATAGCACAATTGTACGGGTGATGAGGTGGTAAGGAAAGGCCCCAGTCCTTGTTAAAAACCTCAGCCAGGTTGTGCTTCTTGGGAGGCACAATGGAGAGGTCTGGAGGAGTGGGCATCAGGGAACTTGTGTTGGCCGCAGTGGGAGGAAAGGCTGATTTCAGGCAAAAAAAAAAAAAAAAAAAGAGTGACAAAAAGTGCTGCAATTAGCAACCCTCCTGGCTGGGGGTTGTGTCTTTTCACCTAAGAATAGCCTAGCACCAGCGGGTTACCTGGGGAGGAGATGAAGTTCAGCTAAACCGTCTCATGGTGGTTCATGGAAAGCACAAGGACCAATGGGGAAGTGTGATGGGTGATCCAAGCTAGGAATTTCCCATTTGACAGTAATTGGAGGATCCAGGAACTCGATGAGTAAGCCAGACTGTGACACTAACCCCTTATCCAGGATGTTATCTTTGGTGCCTGAGTCGATAAGTGCGAGGAGGAGAACAGAGAGCTGGTTGTAGCACAGGGTGGAAGGAATCTGAAAGCGGGATGGGGGGGCTGTTTGGCGCACCAGTAGCCCCTGTTCTACTGGTGAACCCACCCCTTTTAAACGCAAGGAGCAGTTAGCCAGAGCTTGGCCTGGTTAGACACAATAGAAGCATGTGCCTGTCTGTAATCTTCTCTCCTGCTCAGTAAGCCGGGTCCGACCCAGCCGCATGGGTTCTTCCACGGTTGACTTGGAGTTAGGTGACAGAATTCTGGTACAGGGCTGATGCTCGGGGCAGGATTGGCAGATGAACAAAGAAGAGAACTGGAGGTGAAAGGTGCCTGGGATTGCCTGGTTCTCTCTTTGCACCACTCACATGTGCAGTTATCCAACCTGATAGCCAGGGAGATTAGTTGGTCAAGGGAGTCTGACTCGACCTTTAGGGCTAATTCATCCTTCATCCGATCACTGATTCCATTCACAAAAACTCCCTCGAGTGCTTCTTCATTCCAGTCTGACTCAGCAGCCAGGACTCGAAACTCCACAGAGAACTCCGCCACAATGGGGGGCCCCTGGAAGAGGGAAAGCAGGCATCTCTGCTCTGGGTGGTTGAAAACTCTCTGAAGTTTGGTGGTGAAGGAGATGAGGGAGGACCACAGCGCTGGCTGCCTGTCCCAGATGGCAGTGGCACAGGCTATGTCATCTCCCCTCAATAGCCCCATGATGTAAAGCCACCTTAGCCACATCGGTGGCATGGGGTCTGGGACACGTGCTTCCTAATGTGGTGGACTGGGAGAGGGCAGGCTGACTGGGTCAGGGGGTGTATGGGCCAGTTGGGGAGGATGCTGTTTAGTTGCTGGGGGAGGAGCCCGAGCTGGTCCATCATGGCCTGGTGGCTCTCAGTGAGTGCATGGAGATGTCGAACCAGGAGGGTTCCCTGATGGGACAGGGTTGACTACAGAGGAACTGGCTCTGCTGGGTCCAAGTTGGCCAGATTGTTCTGTTATATAGAACACAGAGACGAGGGGACCCAAATGTAGAACAGCGACACAGGACTGAAAGTTAACAGGATTTATTGAAGGAAACTGGGGTGGAAACTGGGGTGAATGGAAAAGGAGTGTGATAATGAGTAGTCGGGGTCAGGATTCTAACTCAGGTCCGCCATGTGTGAGATGAGTGCACAGCCAATGCACCACGGGGGAAGGGAGAGCTGAGTGCAAAGCAAGAGATCCACAGGAAAAGCGAGGCAGGGAGCAAACAGGCAGCGTGAGCAGTGAACCTGGAACACGAGGAGAAACAGACAGGATAAGCACAGGGAAACTCAACATAATGGAAAACTAATGCAAGGAGGGCCAGAATTGTACCACATGGTTGTAAAAAGTGGTTATTTTATTTACCGTAGCCTTCCTGTCAGCTTGACCAAGTCTGAACATTTTCCTCTGACCAAGGTGTCTCCCCACAGAACAGCCACTCACTGGATGTTTTTTTTTTGCACCATTCTGTGGAAACTCTACAGACTGTTATGCATGAAAATTCCAGAGATAGGCAGTTTCTGAAATATTCAAACCAGCCCATCTCCCACCATAAACCATGCCACAATCGTTGAGATCACATCGTGACGTTGGATGTAAACATTAACTGAAGCTCTTGACCTGTATCTGCATAATTTTATGCATAAATCTGCTGCCATATGATTGGCTGATTGGATAATTGCATGAATGATCAGGTGTACAGGTGTTCATAATAAAGTAGCAGTTAATACTTAATTTGTAAAACATTTTTTTTCAAAAACGGTTTCAGAAATAAAAAACAAAACAATACACCCCTTCCCTTTTTTAAGTATCTTGTTCTGTCCCATCACTTTAGCTTAGTTCTTTAAGAAATAACAACAAAGTCAGCTGCCTTTTTCACCATATCCATGACATGTGAATAGATGTAACTAACAAAATGAGTATGCTATGATTACTAGTTACAAATTAGTCATAATGGAAATGAGCTAACTGTATATTTTTGGAAGGGAGGTGTCACATGAAGAATGATCATACATTGAAATGATTTTACTATGATGACTATTTCTTTTTTTATTTTTATTAAAAGAAAAAAAAAAAGCTACAGAGATTCTGATAAATGATTTCCAGAAAACAGGCACTTCCAAGTCTGAGAGGTACTGGATCCTGTTCCAGCACAAATTAACCGTATATATTAAGGTCCATATACATATATATGGAACCAAATGTGGTCTTCTGTTGTTGTAGCCCAGGTACTGTAGCCTTCCTGTGAGTTCAAACCAGTCTGGTCATTCTCCTCTTGCCTCTCTCATCAGAACTGCCACTGACTTGATGTTTTTTGTTTTTTGCACCACTCTGTGTAAATTCTAGAGATTGCTGTCTGTGAAAATCCCAGATCATGTACTGGCTAAACAAGATTAGCAAATTCTCAACAAGCTAAACCGACCACTTACTGCTTAATCCCCAACATGAATAGTATTGTAGCCATGTAATTAAACACTTTTAGTGAACTAATTTACTTAGGTTGAGACAAAGTAAACAAGAGAGTAACACAGACATGTCTTGTGGAAGCAAATGGTCTGGCAGGCAGAGCTTGTTTTTATCAGTCCAGAACAGATCTACATGTGTATAACTCTGTAAATCGGCATTAAATCATCCAAGTGTCATGTATCAAGAAGCTCTGGACTCCACTTCCCATCAGCCACTGCACTGCACTAGCTGTCACATGACCACCTGCACCTGACTCACATTTTGTTAATGAGTACTCGTGTGTATATATAGTCCTGGTCTGCACTGTTTGCTTGTCTTTCGTTGTTCTAGACTCTTGTTGTTCATGTCTTGGTGTTTTGTTTCATGCCACAGCGTTATACCAAGTTGTCTTCGTGTCTTTGTTTCATAGTACGTTTGTTTCAATACATGTCATTATCTGCACTTGCTTCTGGCTCAACCTCGATACGTGACAGAACGAAAGACCATTTATCAGAAGCAACAGATCACCAAGATGGACGCCTGGTTTGCAGCATATGAGGAGTGGTATAGAGCACTATTGGGGCAGGGAAGAAGGACAGATGAACTACTCACTCAGAATGACCGCATGCTCGGGCTGCCGTGGCGGGACAGGTCACCACCGGCAATGTTCACAAAGGACTACGCCATGCCACGCCAACAGGAGGGGGAGTCTGTGGTCAGGGCGGAGACCAACTCCCACCCTCTCTCCCCTATTATGGCTCTCGCTCAGCCTTCATGTTCAGTGGAGAACGTTGCTCTGCCTCCACGTTCCGTAAGAAACGTCGCGTCATCTCCTACCGGACTCAAGGATTCCCCACTGTTCAGCTACCTCAAAGTCGCTCAGCCTCCCTGGTCAGCCGAGGTCGTCGCTCAGCCTCCCTGGTCAGCCGAGGTCGTCGCTCAGCCTCCCTGGTCAGCCGAGGTCGTCGCTCAGCCTCCCTGGTCAGCCGTGGACGTCGCTCCGCTTTCATGCTCCGCCGAGGACTTCGCTCAGCCTGTCTGCCCTGCTGTGGTCGTCGCTCTGCCTTCATGCTCCGCCAAGGATGTCGCGCCGCTTTCATGCTCCGCCGAGGACGTTGCTCAGCCTGTCTGCCCAGCAGTGGTCGTCGCTCTGCCTTCATGCTCCGCCGAGGACTTCGCTCAGCCTGTCTGCCCGGCTGAGGTCGTTGCTCTGCCTCCCTGCTCGGCGGTGGACGTCGCTCAGCCTCCCTGCTCGGCGGTGGACGCCGCTCAGCCTCCCTGCTCGGCGGTGGACGCCGCTCAGACTTCCTGTTCGGCGGTGGACGCCGCTCAGACTTCCTGTTCGCCTGAGGTCGTCGCTCTGCCTCCCTGCTCGGCTGAGGTCGTCGCTCTGCCTCCCTGCTCGGCTGAGGTCGTCGCTCTGCCTCCCTGCTCGGCTGAGGTCGTCGCTCTGCCTCCCTGCTCGGCTGAGGTCGTCGCTCTGCCTCCCTGCTCGGCTGAGGTCGTCGCTCTGCCTCCCTGCTCGGCTGAGGTCGTCGCTCTGCCTCCCTGCTCGGCTGAGGTCGTCGCTCTGCCTCCCTGCTCGGCTGAGGTCGTCGCTCTATCTCTCTGCTCCGCAGAGGACGTTGCTCCTCTGTCCAGCTCCGCTGAGGACGTCGCTCCGCTTCCCTGCACCGATGAGGACGTCACCCCGCTTTCATGCTCTGGCGAGGACGTCGCCCCACTTTCATGCTCTGCCGAGGACGTCGCCCTGCTTTCATGTTCAGCCGAGGAAGTATCTCTGCCCCCCTGTGCCATTGTGGAAGCCGCTCGGCCTCCTGGTTCTGCTGGGGACATTTTGCCCAGGGGGCCAGGACCACCAGATGGAGGACGTATAATTTTGGGCGCTCCGGGAGTAGCACCCTTGGGGGAGGGTTCTGTCATGTATGAAGAAGCTCTGGACTCCACTTCCCATCAGCCACTGCACTGCACTAGCTGTCACATGACCACCTGCACCTGACTCACGTTTTGTTAATGAGCACTCGTGTGTGTGTATATATAGTCCTGGTCTGCACTGTTTGCTTGTCTTTCGTTGTCCTAGACTCTTGTTGTTCATGTCTTGGTGTTTTGTTTCATGCCACAGTGTTATACCAAGTTGTCTTCGTGTCTTTGTTTCATAGTACGTTTGTTTCAATAAATGTCATTATCTGCACTTGCTTCTGGCTCAACCTCGATACGTGACACCAAGGACATAAGGTTGTTTTTTTATTTATTTGGGGGTTTTTTTGGTTTGTTTATATGTTATGGTTCTCACTGGGGTTTAATATGTTTCTTAGTTCCTTTTCATACATATACATTATAATGATAATGAGTCTTTACTGGTCACACACATTACAGCACAGTGAAATTCATTTTTCTTTGCGTATCCCAACATGTTAGGTTGGGGTCAGAGCGCAGAGCATGATAAGGCGCCCCTGGAGCAGAGAGGGTTGAGAATCTTGCTCAAGGGCCCAAGAGTGGCAGCTTGGCAGTGCTAGGGCTTGAACCCCCGACCATCTGATCAGTAACCCAGAGCCTTAACCATCAAGCCACCACTGCCCCCATTATACATATGCAATACATACTGTTTAATACAAGTCTGTTTAATCAACAAATACTTTATTTATGAGATAATCTGTACCTGCACTTTTCTTTTGATGCAAAGGCATAAAACTTACACTATAACAAATGTGCATGAAACAAAGATTCACATAAAAGAAATAATAATTACACCGAAAGGTTCAAATAAATAGAGAGAGAAAGATAGGACGAAAAAAAAGTCAGTCGATTACATACCAGACAGTAAACACACCCAACTCCTACCCATAAACTCAGCCCACAGCGCTATCCGTTAATAAGAGCAGAAAACGAAGATTATATATATATATATATATATATATATATATATATATATATATATATATATATATAAATAAAATTTTAATCATATTAATCTCAACTTAAAAGGGGACCAGATTTTATCAAACAATAATATTTTATCCTTTAAGATACACCTCATTCTTTCTAAGTGTAATGTACCAGTGAATTCTGTCAGCCATGTTTTAAGGGTTGGAACTTTTTTTGTTTTCTTCCAAAACAAAAGAAAGAATGATGAATGAAAACATGATTTTATATATATATAAAACTTTCAGCTTTGGCTTTATTCTTTCAACAGTATACAAAGCAAATCAAAATCACAATTTTTAAAAACCCATGTATGTTAATTCTTAATGTAACAAGTTTTACACACATAAAATTTAAAAAGTACTTTAGTTCAGTGGTTCCCAAACTTTTCCAGGGCAAGGCCCCCCAAATGGCATTAACATTTGACCGAGGCCCCCCTTTTGCAAGAGGTCTTTAAAACACATTAAAAATACCGACTTCTGAATATATCCTCCCTTTTTCACGTTGATGTTTTGTCTGTTTAGCAATTAGAAAGTTAGGTATAGCAAACGTGATTTTAATATGTATTGTTACAAATAACATGTTATAGTAATGCATACATAGAACAAATCATGTATTTATTTTTCAAACCAAATTGTTGAGGGCCCCCGGGCGCCCCCTGGCGGCCCCCACTTTGAAAACCACTGCTTTAGTTAATAAGGCGGCTCGGGGACAAAACTCTATTTTCGGTCCGACTTCAATGCTTCAAAACGCACCTGATGCTGATGGAGAGATACCCGTACAGTCGCGCCTGTTCGGCACGAGCCGCCTCGAACTCGTTCATCTTCGGACGCGGATCCGCGCGGAAACTTACAGAAACACGACGCGCTGGACCGCCCACTACGCGATGACGCCACGTCTGCCGCGCGCCCTCTCGCGCTACTGCGAACGCGCCGAGTATAAACAGGGCTTACAACGGAGAGCAGAGCGCGAGCTCAGGTGTCGCGCGCCGCTCTCGCCTAAACTTATAAGCGCGCGACACCTTCAAGCAGAAAATCAAACCCTTCTTTCTGTGTATTAGGCTACCGCATGACCGACCACCGTACAGGCTAAACGTCACATAAACACATTTAACGTCCTAACCATTGCACACGAGTAGAAAGAGCTGGTGAACTTTAACGGAAATACTGCTTTTTGTTGATGATTAAAAAAATTAAAAAAGAAACCCGCTGTGAGAATACAGCTAAGGGTTCTTTCTCAGGACCACAGACACTAATATGTCTGTCTGTCTGTCTGTCTGTCTGTCCGCCTCCTCAAAGGCTTTAAATCACGTTATATTCGCAGCAACATTATTGAGAAGGAACATAATTATATATTCCCCTCACACCCGCTTACATTATGACATGGAGCTAACTAAAATGTGTCTTAAATTATGATTTATATGCTATTTATATAGAGAGTGAGAGCGAAAGCAAGACTAACATTGTTTTAATCCAGGTTTCTGTTTTAAAACTTACCGGTAAGGACATGCAGGGATGCGAGTCAGACTTTAAAACGAACACTGTGGTGAAAGTCGCGTCTCGAAGCGGATTTTATTCCTCCAGACCAAAAAAAAAAATTATAATAAATCCTTTTTTTTTTTTTTTCCTTTTTCTTTTTTACAACCTGCAACTGTTTCCCCAGTGACCAAAAAGAGTCTTAGTGTGCAATGATATGAGTCGTAGTGCTCGCATCACCTGTCAGAAACATCAGCGTACACGAACTCAGTGCGACACATTTTAAAGACGCAGCACCGCTCACTAGAATATTCCACCGGAAATGACGCTCGAGCTTTTTCTAGAATTTTCTAAGAGCGCAGTAGGACGAAAAATGTCGAAGTTCGGTAAACATACCGTAAAACACATACAATTATGACCTGGTTGTTTATTCAGACCAAATGAATCACTTACGTGGTTCATTCACTACGCATTAAGCTTCATTCGCTTTGTTAGTGCATCATTACAAATAAATCTGTTACCTGGAAAGAAGCAAAAGTACTGACTGAGCAAGCTCAAGTGACTGAGCGTGAATTATTCAGGTCAATTCACATCTGACTACAGTGGATATATTGTAGGTTTGTGTGATGGAAAAAGAAAAAAAAAAAGAAACGAAGATAAATTATGTCTGGTGTTCGTCCACATTTAACTTATAATGTGCACACCCTTTAACTAGGACTAATACTTTTGATAAAGCTCCTTTTGCTTATAATACCGCATTCAGTGTATCTGAGTAAGGGTCTACCAACTTAGCACCTTGATTTGGCAATTTTATTCAAAATGTTCTTTTTATTGCTAAAAAGATTTTCTGTAAACAAATAGAGATAAACTCAAACTTTATGATTATCACTATATTAAACTCCATTCTTTTTTATTATTATTATTATCAAAGACAACTCTTTTGAAAATAATCAAGGGCTTTTTTTTGTTTAAAAAGAAAAATTATGCAATATACATGCAATATAATACCGTCTATTACAGCTACTAACTACAGGAAACATTTTAAAAACTCAGTTTTAATTTTTTTTTAATTAAATTACAAACAAAAAATAATAAAAATAATAAAAATTCAATAACTTTTCGACTGTATGAGTTACACATGTAAAGCCAAATGCAATATGATGCAATCTATTACTGCTACTAACTACAGCAAACAGATTTTTTAAATCTCAGGGGGTTTTTAAAATTATTTTTATTTAATTTAAAAAAAGAAACATAATAAAAATTCAATAACCAAAATGCAATATGATACAGTCTATTATTGCCTCCAGCTTCAGCAAACACTGCATTTGGTTTTGCAGTTTCATTTGTGTAACTCATACAGCCAAAGAGTTATTGAATTTTTATTATTTTTCTGTTAAATTTTTTTTTTAATGTAAAAATCTGTTTGCTGTTGTTAGTAGCAATAATGTACAGTATCATATTGCATTTAGTTTTACATGGGAAACTCATACAGTCAAAAAGTTATAGAATTTTTTATTATTTTTCTTTTTTAAAATTTATTTTAAAAATTGTTAAAGTTTTTAAAAAATCTATTTCATGTAGTTAGTAGCAATAATAGACTGTATAAAATTGCATTTGGTTTTACATGGGAAACTCATACAGTCAAAAAGTTATTGAATTTTGATTATTTTTCTTCTTCTTTTTTTTTTTTTTTTTTTTTTTTTTAAAAAACTGTTTTAAAAAAATCTGCTGTAGTTAGTAGCAATAATGAACAGTATCATATTGCAATTACTTTTACATGTGTAACTCCCATGAGCAATAGATTGTAGAATATTAATTATTTTTCTTTTTTAAACGAAAAAAATGAACCCTTGATCATTTTCAAAATAGAGTTGTCTTTGATAAGAATGGCGCATAATGGAGTGAATCATAAAATTTGACTGTCATTTCTATTTGTTTACAGAAAAAAAGGGTTTTTTATGGCACAATAAGCTTATATGTGTAATAAAAATGTATATCATTAATAATCATTAATAAATTTATATGCTTTAAAAATAAACAAATACTGTATCTATACTGTATTCTAACACTGCAATACGTTAGATATCCTGCCAAGTAGACAACGATAATCTTGGTAGAATTTTATACAGTTGCCAGGTCATGCACTTTTTAGACAGTCCCTTACTGACTCCATTATTATAAAGTGCTGATGACCTGCATTGCTGAAAGATTGGCTTCAGCTGGCTTTAACGGGAGAAATTTGTAAAATATGTTCAACTGTATTTGGTTCTCTGCCCACTCCGGAGTGAGAAATTACACATTTTGTCCTTTATGTGTGTTTATTTTTTAAGAAATAGAAGAGAGAAGCTTGAATGTCAGCGAATGTCCAATACAAAACCAACTTTACCATGGTAAAATACCTCACATTGTGAGTAGATATCCTGTGCACAGCCCTCTTCAAGTCAATGGTGTTCTTTGGGTGATAAGCTGGCTTGTTTTTGTGCCAAACATATCTTATGAATTATGCTCAAGAAGTTCTACCTAGGTCTAGTCAAACCATGACACATAACATAATGGTTTGGGGTGATTTAGAGGGGCTTGAATGTTTGTCTGTTTTTGTCCATAAGAAAGTTTCTGTTTCTGTCTAGGCACCCTTCACACTATAATGGTAAAAAAAAACATCTGTCATGATTTATCTTAGTTTCATTTTTGTTGTCAGGGCGCACAGTGGCTTAGTGGATAGCACGTTCACCTCACACCTCCAGGGTTGGGGTTTGATTCCCACCGTGACCCTGTGTGTGTGGAGTTTGCATGTTCTCCCCGTGCTGCGGGGGTTTCCTCTGGGTACTCCGGTTTCCTCCTCCAGTCCAAAGACATGCATGGTAGGCTGATTGGCATGTCTAAAGTGTCCGTAGTGTATGAATGGGTGTGTGAGTGTGTATGTGATTGTGCCCTGTGATGGGCTGGCACCCTGTCCAGGGTGTACCCCACCTTGTGCCCGATGCTCCCTGGGATAGGCTCCAGGTTCCCCCGCGACCCTGAAAAGGATAAGTGGTATAGAAGATGGATGGATGGATTTTTGTTGTCACTTGCAGTTTTTATAATAGAAGTTGGTGAGCACCACACAAGTGCTATTGAGGCCCTGATAAATAAAAACATATAATTAAAGCAGGGTGTACAATCTTTTTCCAATGACCGCTCCTCGCCTCACTAATAAGTCACTAAGAAGTGTTTCCAAAACAAAAAAAGTTTGATGGAATGTTCAGTGGAAAAATAATCCTGATGACTTTTGCCACTCTCTTTCAAACATTAATTGTCCCCCTCAAGCAACTCCAGTAACATCTCCTTAATTATGAAAGTAGATAAATTGCTCTTCTTGGTGTGCATCACTACAATAATAAGTAATTAAAAAGCTGCAGTAATTCTGCATTACTTCACCTTTTCAATTCTTAAGTCCTGTATTATATTATCCTGCTGAAAGAAAGTTTAAATCATGATCATTTCCAAGGATCATCTCACAATAGCACACAGCCACTCCCTGCTGACAAATCCAGCATCCAGCTTCCAGCTGCCAAAGAAGCAGAAAATAAGACAGCAGTGAAGTAAATAGAAAACCAAATATTCATCAATCCATGTAATAAGAAAGCTTGTCATCTTGACCAGTTTGGCCGGTGTATTGGCAGCTGGTGGTGAGACCAAGCTAGATTTTTCATCAGGGCTGGTCATAAAGCCTAGATGCCTTTGTCTAATCTACACTCATGCAAAACATGTCATTTTTATTGCTTAAGGAACAGGTTAGGGTGGCACGATGGTTTAGTGGTTAGCATGTTTGCCTCGCACCTCTGGGCCTTCACCCTGTATGCCCCTTGCTTTGGGGGTTTCCTCCTCCAGTCTAAAGACATGCACTTTATTCTGATTGGCATTTCCAAAATTGTCTGTAGTGTATGCATGGTGTGTAAATCGGTGTGCAACTGTGCCCTGTGATGGACTGGCCCCCTATCCAGGGTGTCCCCACGTTCCTGGGGATCGGCTCCAGGCTCCCCCGCAACCCTGTGAGGGATAAGTGGTACAGAAAGTGGATGAATGGATGGAACAGAGTAGCATGCTATATGCAAAACCAGTTCACTCATCATACTTCTTATATATCAATATGTAAAACCTCTTAAAACATATAAAACAGTGTTTCTAAACCTGACTGCTATCAGCCGTTACTTGATTTTCATATTGGTTAAACTGGTGTTGTTGTTACTGGCTAGGCAAGGAGAGGAGACCGCCAGATTTTTTGTTTTGTTTTGTTGCTTTTATTCCGAACCAACAACGTTCACCCAATCAGGACAAAAAATTGAGAAAGCTCTCCCTGTTGCACTAGAATTCAAGTCAGAGTTGAGTGGGAAGCATGTGTGTATGTGTTTTAGGGGAGGGGGGATGGTGTTTCAGGGAGTTTCATTACATATACTGAAGGTAACTTCCAACACAGTTGCCTGGAATAACTCATCTGCAATACTGGAGTGCCACCGATGGCCTTTTAGTCAGAGTAGCAATATGGTATTGCTAACAAGCTGCCAAAACTGCATACCATATTTGCCAGCTCAGAACCAGGAAAAAAACTTATGAATTACTGCTATTTGCTATTAATGCAAAGTCATGTAATAAGAAAGCTTGTCATCCTGACTAGATTGGCTTGCGTAGTGATAGCTAAAGACTGGATTTTTCAGCAGGACAGGGCATGAAGCCAGGTTTCAGGTCTAAACTCCCAGTCTTTTGACTTGTTGACCCTCAAGCAAAACAAGATTGCTTAAAGAACAGGATGAGGGTAGCCATCTGCAAAATCCTTGCATTCCCCTTACATATTCCCTGAACCTGGTTCCTCCATTTCTTCTTCGAGTCATCTCAGGGGTTATGACAAATCTTGTAGTTATGATTATATTAGGGTGATGACCTTAGTAAAAGTTATGACCAAAGTGGAATTAGGAGTATATTGAGATTTTGAAATATGAGTAGTAAATATAAAGTAAATAAAGTAAATATAGTTATATTGGGGTTATGACTATGGTGAAAATACAACTATAGCATACAAGAATTATGTCTGTTGTTGACTGTGGGGCTATGGTTATATTGGAAATATGGCTGTTGTGTGTATATGACAACAGGGAAGTTAGGACTAGTGTGGAAATATCACTATACAGATTTTATGATAATGTTAGTATTATAACCAAAGTGTGGTTATAGTGCAATGATGAGTATATTTGGATTATAGTATAACTATACTTTTTATGCAGATCTGCATGCAAAATGATTTATGACTATATCTGGGTTACTATAATCACATGATGACCGGACTAAAATCTTGCCCTCTGCAGATATGTAGGTCAGTGTGTTTAGTGGCCCAACAACCTGAACCATGTATGTTAATAAATAATAACTATTATATTATAAAGGTTAAATATTAGAGCGAGTCAGTGTAATTAATGTGTAAAAAAAAAAGTGCAATAAAAAAATGATCAGTGTCTCAATGAAAAATCTGAACCATGATCTTTGTACTCTAGTAATACAGTCACTTTTGTTTAGTGACTTACGGGGGAGGACGTTTTGGCTTTCAAAAACAATGTGGGATTGAAATGTTGCTCCACTGCAGGGTAATTCTTAGTAACCCTTTTTGTACACAAGCTTTTGCTAGGTTTCAGGAACAATAGAAAATACATAATAAGGACATGTGTACTGGGTAATTATTGTAGATTAAACACTGTAATTACAAAGACACTTGTTTGGAGGAAGCCCTGGAGCACCAATGCCCTGCACTGCAACCTCACTGCATAGAATTAAGGCACTCTAAAATGTCATGTATTTCCACTGATGCATGCTCATTCAAGAACTACAGTAAAGACACACCCAAGCGCATAAAAAGTGAAAAATCAATTGGGTTATGTATTTGTAGAAATAACATTAAGAAGATTTAATACATTTGCTTCAGATTCTTTGTATTCACAAGGTAAACAATTCTCACTACAGAGTCATTGCTGTGAACTCGTCTCGATGTGAGCAGGTATGTAGCACACAAACAAAATTCAGAACATGTCCTTATCTCCCAATATAACAGATCCCTCGTGTTGAGCCGGATAAAAATAGCATGAATAAAGATAACTTCATGTCACGACTGGATAAGCTGTTGTAATAATAAACAAAGACCTCGCGTAACATGTAACCTACAAATGGTGTGGAATAGATACCACAATAAGAAGAAAAATATATAGCTAACTCCATAATTATGGCACAATTATTCAACCTAAACAACTGAAGAAATTATTCATAAAAATAAAAACCATTATAAAATCTTTTTAGCTCTCCAGTGGTAACACAACAGACAAAAAAAAACACACCACAACCATCTGTGTCCAGGAGTCCTAGAGAGCCAAATTGGCCATGCTGTCTGAGTAGGAAGGATGGCATATTCTCTCTCCCCTGTCAATCATAGTGACAATAGCGAATTGGGAGCATTTATGATCTCATGTATGCAGAAGATGGTGGTTAGTGCTTTCCTCCATGTGTTATGCTACTCTGTGACGCAGCATGAAAAGCAGTTCGAAAAGATGCAGTGTCTGGTTTCACACGTCTCAAATGAAGCACATGGTAACCCCTACCCTCCCCAGTAGCTGTCATGTGATAGGAGATAGTGGGTGGGAATTGGCAAAAAAACAATTGGGGATAAAATGAAGTGGAAAGACCGTTCATTTGGTATTCATTTGATGCACTTTATATATATTTCTTACCCATTCATAAAGAATGGAAATAATTCCTATTAGAGGACAAAAACATTTCATGCATTATTACACAATTTGGACTCTGGACTCTGAGGCTGATGAAACTCTTGTAAGCAAAAATTTGCAAAACACACACAGCAGTGCAGCTGTGAAAGGTTCAATGTGATACTAAAAATCACGGCAGGGTTCTGCAAGTTGCAAACTCAGACACCACTTTTCACCAATTCAGCAGTCCAATCACTGTTGCTTAAGCACTGAGTTTGGCAATCTTCACACAGTAACACTCAGCATGTCGACCCAGATACAAACACGACCAAGTAAGTGAGCAGAATGAAAAATAGTTTTGTGACGGACAGATCCAGTAAAAATCAGTCAGACAAAATCTCTTCTGTTTGGTGGCTGCTAAAAGGCTTCCATTTGCAAATCTCATACACCTTAGCATAACAAACAGTTAGAAAAACAACCACCTCTATGATCACTTCTTTTGTGATGAGGAATCTGTAGTTATACAGACAGGTTTCACTGTGGTGTAAAAATCAGTTTTTAACGTTCATGTTTTGCCACAAGAAGTTTCACTTCTGTGTTCTGTCTGATCTTCTAGTTTTCTTCCACCTATGGCTGGACTGGCTATTGTAACGTACCCCTGTGGGAGTGTGTGTGTGTGTAAAACCTTGGCTTCCTTTCAAGTGTATTTATGCATTTCACCCAGTGTTCTTGTGATACACTGTGTCAATACTAAAGCAGTTCCAGAAGAGGAATGTATCTTTAACAAAACAGAATCAATACAACCAATAAAGCATTGCAGGGTCCAGGGTCCCCAGTACGTTCCTGTACTTGGATTACTGTCTGTGTGGAATTTTGCATGTTCTCCCTTTGTCTATGTGGGTTTCCAATGGATTCTCCAGTTTCCTCCAACATCACAAAAAGATGCCATTGTATCAGCTACTCAATTGCCTAAATTGCCCCTAGCTGTGAATGTGTGTACAGTACTGTGAGAAAAATATTTGCTGATTTCTTCTGTATTTGTGTATACCTCATACTAAAACAAAGGCAACCTGAGTAAACACACAATACAGTTATTTATTTGTTTATTTATTTATTTATTAAAGAAAAAAAAAAAGTTCTCCAACATCTATCACCAATGTCTAAAACTAATTGGCCCTTTAAACTTAACATCTGGTTGTACCACCTTTAGCAGCAATAACTGCAACCAAACACTTCTGATAACTGGAGATCAGACTTTCATTTACTTCTAGGACTAGGATTTACTCCTGTGCTTTGGATCATTGTCTTGCTGCACAATCCAGCCGCGCTTGAGTTTCAGCTCACGGACTGAAGACCGGACATTCTCCTTTAGGATTTTCTGGTAGAGAGCAGAATTCATAATTCCCTCAATTATTGCAAGTTACCCAGGCCCGGAAACATCAAAGCATCCCCACACTGTCACAGTTCTACCACCATGCTTGACCATAGGTATGATGTTCTGTTTATGGAATTCAGTGTTTGGTTTATGTATCGGGACCCCTGGAGGCTGGAGGCTGGAGGCCTAAATATACCTCTAGTTGGGAGAAAGGATCCGGGAGTAAGCTTTCTAGAACTTCACAGTCTCCACCATTTCTACTTGGTATATTCATCTTAATCTTGCTCACTGAAGAGCTTTCCAGTTTTGATATGAATCTAAGAATCAACTTGTACATTTCCAAGAATCAAGTTACATAACCGGAGACTTGTTGCTGTTTTATTTGAATAGCTCGGGTGTCATGAAGTCTTTAATGACATCAATGTTTAACCTTGGCTGACATTTGCAGACGTAATGCGAGAAATGAACGGTATAACATAAGAAATGTTCTGGATTGTTCAGTAAGATACAGAGAAAAACCTATTAATATGATGAGATTAGTTATATGACACTGGGCTACACAAGTTTAGGCAACCACACTAAAGCCAGTTGCTTAATTTCCAGAGGATGGTCACATTTCTGAGGCGGAGTGTAATCCGTGCACTAGTTCATTGGGGGACATGAACTCCCACATTTTGTATCAGAGTACAATGCCTATAATCATATTTACAAATGGAGGGTGTTAGTAAAGGATGGTGATGAGATTCACAGACTAAATCATTTGCCTGGCATTTAGAATATAGTTTTCTATAAACCCTGTATTTCCCTACATTATTTTATTTTGTTTATATTTTGTAACCTATAGAATAGGTCAAGACCTCAAGAAAAAAGGGAAACTGTTTCGGGGTGGGGGGGTGGGGGGCTTGGGGGTTGTTTGTCCATAGAAAACAAAGGTGTTCATCCCAGAGGTGTTCAGTGGGGTTGAGGTCAGGGCTTTTTGCAGGACACTTGAGTTCTTCCACCATAACCTTGGCAAACCTTGTCTTTACAGAGCTCGCTTTGGGCACAGGGGTACTGTCATTCTGGAACAGGTTTGGGTTTTCTTAGGTCCAATGAAAGGGAAATTGTAATGCTACAGCATACAAAGACATTCTATACAATTGTGTGCTTCCAACTTTATGACAACAGTTTGGAGAAGACCTACTTATGGGTGTGATGGTCATGTGTCCACACACTTTTGCCTATAGAGTGTACAAGCAAACTGAAAGATTTCTAGGAGGCTCCATTTACTACCCTTTGTTTTGCCTTAAAAGTTCTATCTAGACCCCTAATGAAAAAAGTTCACCTGTGTGACTGGAGGCATAGCAGAAGGGTTCCAGTTTACTCCACAGTAAATTCGAGGTTAAATCCAGATACTTGGAGCACTAAACCAATACAGATACATTATGTTATATCCATGTGTACCTAATGAACTGGCAACTCGGTGTATTATATACCTCTTAAAATGTATTTTAATGAAACACTTTCATCTCCAGAACAAAGAAATACTGTCTCAGTACTTCAGGTCTAGGTTGGCATTAAGCAAAAATACTTTTATTGCAAACTTGTGGTTTTTGCTACTTACAATACATGTTACATTAGAAACACAGAGGCAAGTCATTGGCAGAAGACAGAAGAGTATGTGCTTGTAGTGTGTTTAGCACCATTGGGTTTTTCATATACACCAGTAATTTAGAGGTTAACGTATGGAAGGTTGATGATTTCTCTTAAAACAGAAACTGCGTATTAAAAAAAATCTCCCAAAACAAACAAAAAAAAAGGGTCGCTCGTTTCAGCCTCCGACGTGTCTCTCGTCTTCCGCTTCGGCGTCACCTGAGATGTGGAGTGTATTTGGAGCTAGGGCCTTCCCAGTGTACAGAAACCCCGTCCCTGTGTTCTAGAAGTGTCTAAGCCGTCTCAGAGAGAACAGAGAGGAAACGAAAGGCCGCGGAGTCTTCAAGTATTAAACACAGCTCAGCGCACAAGCTTCAGACACACATTATTAGGACCTAGAATCAACTCGAGGAAAAACAGGCTAGGGTTAATTAGCATCCTTCCCAACACAAATATTTAATATAGATCCATATATTTATATGCATATAAATAAAAATTCAGTGCTGTAAAAACATTTCTGATCACATAGGATCTGAGCCATCAGTGAAGACATGTCATGTATTTTTTTTTCTTGGATATTCTCTCTCTCTCTCTCTCTCTCTCTCTCTCTCTTGAAATCATGGCTAAAACAAAAGCTAATGCAGGACTATGTAAACTGATATCCCATGTTAATCATCCTTCATTACACAACACTAAGTGAAATGTGTAGTGTTTTCTCTCACTCTCTTTTGGTTTATGCAGCACAGAGTTTAAAAAAAAAAAAAAAAAAAAAAAAAAAAAGATTTTTGGCAGCAGTAAGGCACCAAGAGAATATATCAGTGTGTGTGAGTGTGTAGGTTAAACACAAAGCAAAAACACTTTGGCGGTCACGGAGAGCCCTGTATGTCTCTTGCTGTAAGTGTGTGTACGGAAGTTAAAACTGAGGTGAAATGTATTTGAGATCCTGTTCGTGTATGAGAACAGTCTCTTGTATTGCGTGTGTGTGTGTGTGTGTGTGTGTGTGTGTGTGTGTGTGTGTGTGTGTGTCTGTGTCTAGGTTAAAATGCAAGTGAAATGCATCTGCAGTCCTGTAGGTGTCCGAGATCCGTGTCTCTCCTGCGGTGTGTGTGTGTGTGTGTGTGTGTGTGTGTGTGTGTGTGTGTGTGTGTGTGTGTGAGAGAGTATTTTCTCAGTCTCTGGGTGGCGCTGCAGCGTCTTTGCCTACGATGAGCAGCGCCGCACGTTTTTGCCACCTTCAGCGTGGAGCTGCAGGTCGATGGGCCGTGAAGGCTGTTCTCCTGGCCGGCCGTTAAGCAGAGACAGGTTCTTCACGCAGCCTGTGATACCTGAGGAGAACTTCCCACCAGTGAGAGCGGCCATGTCTGGAGCTCCACCTGTCGCCATAGACGCAAGAGCCAGTTAAAATTTAAAAGGACCATCATTTTGTTCTATATTCAACGTCCAATTGATTGGGTTCCACTAAAATGACATTAAAACATAGGAAAAAGTCCTCTGTAGAAGTGCACCAAGTCTGACTGGTGTTGCACGACATTCATTTGCATATTGAAACCTGATTGGCTCTTGTATTTTATGATGCAATAACACTTGCCACGTGTTTTTTTTTTCTTTTTCCAAAGCTCATTTCATCCCCAAGGACTTCAGCAAGCTGCCGCATGACATTTTAGCACTTAGATTATTTTCCTGAAAGGAATTTGTTTTTAGAAAACTCATGCTTACATTTTATATACTTAGTAGTGGTAATTTTACCAATTGCACCAAGTTGACCAAATATCCATATGTAATAGGTCTCAATTACGAGAGACATTTGAATAAGCATAGACATTTGATAGATATGAGCAGAATTAATTAAATAATAGAATAAGGTCATTATTTAATTGTATAATTGAATATTATAATGCACAGGTGCCAAAGAATCAGAATTATATGAATTATGCAAAAATGTCAGCACGTGAAATGTCACTTAAATCATGTAGCCTATTAGATATTCTTATGTCGGGAATAAAGGACTAATTTTCTCCTCAATTCGGTCACCTGGCAATTCCCACCAACATTCCCTTATCATACAACATTCCCTTATCATACGACATTCCCTTATCATACGACAGCTACCAACTGGAGAGAGTGAAAGGTAGCACATGCTTCCTCCAAGACATGAGAAGCCAGCCACACAAATCTTATAACTACTGCTGATGTTTCACAGTCGGCGGAAAGCGCTATCCGCCCTCTTCCACATACATTACATGAGCTTACAGACTCACGATTGGCTAGTATCGCTGTGATTGACAAGGGAAGAGAATGGCATAGGGTGAACACTTTTCTGTTGCCCCACTTGGGACCCTGTTTTTAATGATTTTCTTTCTGATTTTGGTGTGTTGTTTGTCTACACCTTCCTTTTTCAATAATATTTCTAATTTCAGTCACCTTTCAGGGAGGCATTTACACTCTTGGTTCTTGACACACTTTTAAAAAAAAAAATTTTATGAAGATTTATCAGCCAAGTCTCAGTAATATGATTCCCAATTACAATCAGCACATTACAGCAACGTGTATTAAGAGATCTAGTAACGTAAAGTGATCCATACCCAGGTAGATGTTGCCCTTGGTGTTCACCATGACACTCCTTCCGGGGGACTGTCCATGTTGAATCGTCCTGCCATCTACCTGAACGTAGCCCTGCTTTCCTGTCCTGCTCACAACAAAACACACACACAATTTGTCCAGTTATTCATTCAGCTGCGCCACTTATATAAAACATGACCTAACAAATCAACGATTAAAACCTTACCCACAAATTCAAACCTCAACCTGAGATGATTCATATTATTCACCAATCCCTTCATCACATCATTACTCAATACTCCATACATTTATTTCCTCTTCGGAGTCAAAAATAGCTTTCCAACAGAGGACATTTTGTAAGAATCTAACTTATCTATGCTGCCATTTTGAAAATGTAAACCACCTCAATTTCAAGTTTTCAGTTTCTACTGTAAGATAAAACAACGGAGAGAAAGGTGATGAAAGTGAAACATTCACTGTAAGACTAAAACCAGAATAAAATAGTGGCTCGAATGCAAAGCATATTAAAATAAAGCTTAGAATGGTGCACTTGAACTAACAGAGAAACTCTGATTTAATCCAGGCTTAATCTTGGTTAGTGCTATCCAGTCACATAGACTAATTGCCATGAAGCTACTAATAATACCCCGGAAAAATTAGGTATTAATGATAAACCAAGAGGAAAAACTTTTCGCTCATGTCTCGAAGTGTCTGTTTTGGAGATACTACGATGATATTAGTAAGAGTACAAAAACATAGGACCTGCTAAGTGAATGAACGTAAATGTAAAAAACAAAAAAACAAAAAGGTACCTGACTGCAGTAATTTTGTGCCAAAGTCCATCGTTAATGCGTTCCTTTGAGAGTATTTCTGCCTCCCCGCTGCCCAGCTGGTAACTGTGGGGCAAAGACGGAACGTTTGTGTGTAAATGTACAATGAGAGCATAAGTCTCGGGCACATGCAAAGAAATAATGCCTTCGAATATAATGTTTCTACATTAAAAAAATACTATAAAGAGCTGTAAAGAGGAAGAAATGAAACAAAGTCAATATTTGGTTTGATGATCCTTAGCTTTAAAAAAAAAAAAGTTGTAGTCTCAGGTACAATTAGTGCAGTTTTATAAGGAAATGTGCTGTACTGAGTATTTCGCATGTCATATCTCAGCCCAGCCACGACTCAGTTTCCCAGGAGGCACTGCTAACTACAAACATGGCCGCTGAGGACTACACTTCCCACACACACTCTAATCACACACACCTGCATCCCATTACAAACACTCACACTACAGCATAAGTGAGACTTTGGACGCGAAGAAACTTTGAGAAGTAATGTTCAGTTGACTTGTTTCTCTACCATTCTCTAAGCCCTTTTCTCGTGCATTTACAAAGTTACTTTTGACCAGTGTTTCCGTCCCCGACCTCGATTTCTGCCTAGCCTCGTTTTGTTTGTTTGCCTGATCGCCTGACCACGAACTTTGTCTTTCCCCTTTGGATTATTCTTCCTGGATTCTGTCACCCGCAACTGCTTCCGTCTCCACCCACGGTATGTGACATCGCAGAACCAGCCACGGTTCTTCTGGAGACTTTCTTATTTTTGCAGCGAAACCCAGCAGCCTTCATTATGTTTTTTTTTGTCTGAAAAGTGGTCACTTACCTATTATGCTGCTTTCTATATTGAAACACAAACACTTTTTCTGTAACACTTAATTTTGTGCTGGAAACCTAATGTTTTTTTACTGACTCGATAATGTAGGAGTCACAAAATAAAAATCTATAAGCTATCTAAAATCTATAACGCTTGTACTAAAAAATAGGAAACACAATCGATGATGGGTTGGTGCGATTCCAATAGTTTCCAATAACAGTAAGCCCAGTGTTTTATTCCTAATGTACCACAGCGATTTGCCAATGATTACAATTTTACCTTCTCACCAATCAGAATAGAGAATTCAACAACACTGTGGTATAGCATTGTGTAATAACAAAGTATGAGCTAAGTAATATATAATCCTAAAACAAACACTTTTGCCAGTTTGTGTGTTACAGGTCGTGTCCAATACAACTAGTGAACGATTCAGTGACTCACCTGAACACAAGGTATCCATTTTGTAACCCAAGGCTTATGAAATCCTTGCCTTTTCCTTGGTCTCCTGATTCCTGTAAAGAGTGTTACAGTGCAGAATGAAACATTTTTTATCTTCTCTCTTCAGCTGTGACCCTGGAAGCAGGTCACAAGGTCAGTTTGAACGAATCACGAATCATCTTACTATCACTAACAGAAAGACACACAGTGTATTTAAGTATAATTAAGAGCATGTTTATTAATGGTTGTGTCAACGTTTCAAAAATTGCTTGTTAACAAAATGATGTATTAATATACAAGCATTAATGAATATATATATATATTTTTAGTGTTTTAGCTTTCACAACTTTCAACAAGCCAGGAACGGTGTTAAACAAAATGGCCGTGACTAAAGATGCATGCAAAAGCCACGCAATAATTAATTAGAGAGCAAATAAAATACAGCCTGGGTGGTTTGAATTTGTCACACAAACAAAAGGAACCTGTTAAAAACAAAATCTTCACATATGACACGAAGAAACATGCAGAATATAACTGGAGCATGTGTTTCTGATGGACAGTGATAATTCATGATCATTCCTTTACTAAATATATACCATATTCTATCAACTATAAGTTATATAATATGTTGTTCTTAGTTCTCAAAGAGCTTTTATGTTTATGTTTTGCCTTGCGCCTTTGTTTTGGTCCGGTCTCAACCCCGGTCATGTCATTTTCTTGTTATCTTATTGTGTCCACCTGTTTTGTGTTCGTTCTTTAATATGTTTGCCTGTTGTGTCCGAGTATCTTTGCAAATTATCTTTGCAAATCTTATCATGCTTTTGTAATGTTAAATCCAAGTCTTATTTGAGTTTTCTAACTCAGTCATTTCCTGGTTTTTGCCCTCGACTGTTTTTTTTTTTTTTTTGATTATGGATTATGCTACTTTGCTCCTGCCAGAGCACTGGACTCTCTTTTTTTTGTATACAATTCTTGGATTGACAAGAATAAAGCTTTACACACTTGTTTCCTCCCTTATGCACTCACATGGTACAGTAGCGTAGTCCTGGTTGGTCTACAAACTTCAAGATGTTTCAGTCATCTGTGCCGAGAATACAATTTGTCTATAATTTGTCGATTTTGGGTTGCCATGTTTCTCGCTACTATGAAAAGAACACGATTTTATTCAAATCTCACTTATAACGCAATGTAATGGTAGTTGTTTGGATGTAATTTGTCCTTTTAGAGGTGGGACTACATATTCAGAGCGAAGAAATTGATAGGGCATAAGTAAGCACTAAAATACAATTATAGAAAATATAATTATAGGAAAATAATTAATTACTGCATGTTATTTTTTTTTAAATAACAGCATGTCCTGACGTGTTTTATTCCTCTTTTAACACAGCAATTTGCCAACAATTACATTTTTTATTAATCATAGTATGACAGACTGTACTTTTTGATCTGTTCATAGAACATTTACTGTCCACTACACAAAATAGTTCCTGTTAGCAATTACTTTATAGCAGCTATACCTAGTCGTTCTCTCACTTGAAGACTTTCCCGTTTTGAAAAACCTAAAAAGAAAAGTGCTGGCACTGGAGACTGCTTAAATAAACGTTAAATAAAACGTCTCCTTGCACAAAAGTTAATTGCAATTATTATTCATTTTTATTTTGCCAAATAAGAGCACACTTTTTAACCTGTTTATTATTAGGCTCTGGTTATGTGGTACATCCACCACATCCCTGAGAATGAGTTGTTACTATAGAAACGATGACACATTAGAATGAACGAATTGATATAAACTTGTGATTTCACACCGTCAGAACTGCTGCGTTATAAAATCCGATGAATATGGTGTATACAAAATCTTAAGAAGTTTTTTTTTTTTTTTTGGACAAAGATCAAACTGAGCTCCAAACACACAATCTGTAAGTTCATGCATTACGGCGTCTGTAGTAAGCAGCTGGAGGAACATACTTGTTTGTGCGTCTGCTTTCGGAGAGCCGACGCCTTGTTGCGAACATGCGACTTGTGCAGGCTAAGAGCGGATTCGGGCTCCTGAGGATAACGTCCGTGGTGAGTTAGTGCAGCAGGGTAACATGCAGTGTGTTCAAGCATCCCCCCCAGAGACACACACAAGGAGTCAATGAGCTTAAGCTCACCATCCACTTAGTTATAAATCACATAAATGCAGAAGTTAGAGTGAGTGGGAAAAGCTAACACCTCAGTGTGTCACATGCTGTTAAAATACTGGTGCAGGTTATAAAAAGTCAATGTAGATTAAATATCATAAATTAGGTCAGTTTGTGACAGATAATTAATCCAGTCTGCCGATCTTCTGCATTATACAGCTTCAAGATGAATAGCTAGGATATTTGTCATTCTTTCATCATTTCACATTTTCAGAACTGGATTTTTTTCCCTTCATGTTACGCAGCTTGCCTTGGGGTAACTCATCTACTGTACATTTTAAATTATTAGAAGTGAAACCATGCTAAGGCCAAAAATCATCATCATAACATATAATAATATAGAAAATAATATCACCATAATAACTAAAAAAATCTGAAGAAGTATGTACTCTTTTTTGGTTTTCTCCCCAAATGGGCCTTATTTATCAAATTGGATTATGAATTTATTCGGAAATGGTTCGCCAGAGCATTTACACAAGAAAATGTGGTCTTCACAGTAATCCGGCTCGTTCGGTAAAACGTTTGTGTCCTACCAGAGTTTGTGTAAATTTACATACAAGGAGACACTCATGTTTGAAGCCTCGATTCATCGGCTTCAAATCTTATATCTGGCGATTTCCTGCAAATTTCTATAAGGACTGCGCTGTTTATTTTATTTTATTTCAATTACACCCACAAATGAAAACGTTATGCGACTCGGCCGTTTCGTTTGAGTGATTTGAAAGGAACCTCAGACATCTTGCGCTGAACAGGTGCTCTTTCGTGGTTTAGTTGTCATTTTGTTGTTTTCAGCTCTCTGTGAGCTTGACCTTTTATGGAGTTTTGTGGGCGGGACTAAATGTAAATCAGCTGTGCCTTGAACATAATTGCAATGTTTAACATATACTGTATGTGCGAGTCCGAAGAAAATTTGGTTTAAAACACTTACACACAGATTGACTAAAAGATTAATAAATGAGAAGAATTGAATGTAGATTTTGAATTTTGAGAGTTTTGGAGGTGGATGGGGGTCTATGTTTAGATATGAAATGATGTTTAGGTATATCATGTTGATTGCATGTGTACAGCGCGATACGGTTCAGAACCTACCACCCCCTGCCACAGGACGAGGCCGTCTACAGAAAGTGTGTTTATCTCCAGCTCGATGGTCTCAGGTGACTCAGGAGCACTGTAATATAAAAAAGTAATAATAATAATTTAAAAAAAAGCTTTTTAATGTGCATTTGAGATCAAAACCAAACCTTTTTAGCTGTAACTCTGACTACACAAATGACTATGAGCTCCTGACCTGCGTGGGAACATGGGTTTGGGAAGGCTGAGGTAGCCATCATCATGGAAATAAGCAGCGTATTGTACTGGGGAATCTGTAACAGAAGCACAAGGTTTAGATTACACACTGCGCAAGAGGACACCAGGCTTCACACTTCAGCTGCGCTGCCACCCTGTGGATGTCCATGGAACGACCCAAAGATGGGTTATTAAACAAAACAAAAAAAATATCAAGTTGAAGGCATTTGTTATTGATCTGTATGTGTAATATCAGTCTATTAATAAATACAACTGATGGATGTGTTATTCATTTATGTGCAGTATGGATCATTCCTTGTACCTGGTAAACCAGTTCATATTAACATATCAGCAAATATATAATATTGACTAAATATAAAAAATTTCCAAATATCGTAAAATAAAGGAAATGAAGTTTTCCCTTTTTTTTGTATTTCATGTCCGTCACCACAGCACCCCATCGCTGATCATTTTGCTAGAACAGCACAATACCAACTGTTTAATTCCTTACATATAAAATATACAATATATACTCTAGTGAAGTCCTTGCACTACAAAGCCAATACGTCATTTTTTGTTGTTGTTTTTTTTTTTTAAGGAAATGTTTTGGTGTCTTGCAGCACACAAGGGATGACCCATTTATTATGTGTGTATTTGCTCATTTGGTTTCGTTATTTGTTAGATTGGTCACTGTGTTTTGAATTAGAATGTGTTAAGATATTATGATATATGAAGTATGTTGTTAGCAGGTGAAATTTCTGTCCGTACGAGTAAAAAAAATTCGGATTAACAAGGAAAAGCGCATCAGACAAAACAGTTCAAGACTGCACAAGAGAGAAGGACATAGTTAGGATGACACATATGACACCAAACAGAATAAACAACACACGTGGTGACGATCACAAAAGCAGGCATTTCTCACAAAACACGTTCACCTGATACTCCGAACTAAAATAAGTCGATGTTCGAGGCAGATGAATGTTTACCAAAACGCCTTTATGCTTTTTATTTTTTGGTCATTCAACGCATCTTTGGCCTTAAACTCACCTGTGTTTTTGTGTTTTATTTAGTAGTTAGTAATGGATCATACAGATGATTATATTTGGTTGGAGTAGCTAGAGGAACGGCTGCAAAAAAAAGTTGTACTGTTACTGACTGGAATGAGACGTGAAAGAGGAATCCTACAGTCCTCAAACTAGATACGCTCAAGTGCTACTACATTTGAAATCAACTGCAAAATATGATAAAACGCAGTCGGCAGTTTAAACAGTGAATGCATAGAATTCCCCTTGCTGAAATATACCGGAACGCTTTACATTAAGGATCCCTTAACTAACGTTATTTACTGCATTAATTGACATTAAAAAAATATTTAACTTAGCATTAATTAACTGTAAGCGCTGCTAGCTAAGTAACAATGTGCTGTATATAAAACTGAGTTGTGTACGTGGTGAGAGTTACGCACATGCGGTGAAGTTCAAGTAAAGCAGAGGATTCTTAAAAGGATTTTTAAAAGCCGTTCTCTTACTCAGTCCACATTTTCCATCCCTGATTTTTTTTTTCCAAGTTTAATGGGAAGTACTTGTATTTAAATACAGTGGTTTAGACCTTACTGAGAAACATTCTGGAAGCTTCTACCCAAGAAGAATCTAGCGAGCCTGGAGGTGCGGACTACGCGCGGGTGATTTGCACAACGTGAACGCGTAACTCGGCTCTGAATACGCGTAACTTTCCCGGTGCAAGTACTGGTGTCAACGTTTAGACTTACGTCTCGGACTCTCAAAAGTGATTTAACACATGAATTAACTTAAAAAAAAAAAAAACCACAAGTCCAACGTTTTGAATTACAGAATTTTAAAATCTTGAGAACTTACTGAAGTGAACTCTACTGAACTGTTCTCCAGGTGTAAATATTAAACCTTGCGATTCAGATTCAGTTCGGAACCTTCGAAAAGATTTGTTTTATTAAGGTTTTGGTTAATATACAGGTCATCGTGGGCTTGGTTTTACTTACGTACGGGATAAACATACCCCATACGGTGTACGTCATTTGGCTTGTTACTGATGCTGAGGGTCACGATATGTTCATGTTCGCTAATGTGTCACATGCTGTATGTCAATTAAGGGAGCCTTAATGTAATGTAAAGCCAATTTAAGTTGATGATATTTTATGGCAAAAATTAAGAAGCACTTAAATGAATTCCGATTTTGAAACCTCGAAAACATATTTTAGTCCGAATTCAGTTCACCAAAAAAAAAAAAAAAACACCACCCTCAAACCATTTGAGTCAATTCTGAACTGCTAAAATAATGTTTAAGGTTTAGAGTATATATTTACGGTTTTATTATAGGGATTGGTTTACATGATTCCAATTACACAAAGCAGCTAAGTAACCGGTCCTCAACACTTACTAGCAGTTTCTGAGAGAAAGTCAAGCAGCTGTTGCATCTTTGTTAAGGCACATGCACTGTCGTTGATGAGAAAACTGGGTTAACAGGAGTGTGGCCCTCGCTAGACGTTTCTCTGAGACTCCTAACAAATGAAGAAGAGGTACTGTAGCTGATTAGGCCATGTATGTGGACATCTAAAATGATGTGCATCTGGGGTCCCCCCCCCGCCCCCGATAAACGTTTGGGTTGGGATTGGCAGTTTTGGGGTGTTAGAGGAGAGAGGTCTTCTGGTTAGTGTCGGCTCAGGCAGACAGGACGGATACTGTACCGTTCACCCCGCTGCCCTCCAAATTCCACGGCGCCTCGTGCACGATGGCCTCCTGCCCTGTGTGTGTAGGATACATTCACGAGAGCGCATGGGTGAGACACACAGTTAGGCGTTAGGACTGAAGTTAGGAGCGTTTACCTCTAGGAGCTCTGTGTCTTGTTTCAGCTCAATGAGAAGTTTGTATGTCGGAGGGTAAAAGGTTCATCTTGAACCAACCGACCGGTTTGAATGATCTCTTAGCTGTGAGCATCACGCTAGACTATGTGTCTATCAATTAGTTCTATCAATAGCAGGCTTTCTAGGTGAGAAGAGCCTCTAAATGCAAACAAGATAAAGTGCGGGGGGAAAAAAAAAAGCTTTTTAGTCATTCCGGTCATTTTAAAACACCATCAGTAGTACGTCTAGGTTGGAAGTGGCCTAACATGCTATACTGTATATACACCGATGTTGGCATTGCATTATAGAACAGAGAGACAGAAGTCACCTTCTCGACAGAAGACACCTGTGTAACCTGCGGCGCACACACAGTGACCGTTCACACAGCTGCCTCCATTGTGACACTGAGACGAGTCCAGACAGGTGTCCTTCACCACCTCACAGCGGTCTCCTGCAACCATAACACACACACACACACACACACACACACACACACACACACACACACACACACACACACAGCATCCTGAAGTCAGTATTGAAACGTGCTCGGTTTTATTTTGCTTACAGTCCCCTCAGAAACTATTGGAACGACAAGGTCAATTCATTTGCTTGTGCTGTACACCAAAGACATTCGGGATATGAGACGAGAGTTTAGGATTTCAGCTTTTATTTCCTATTTCCATAAAACAGAACCGTTTGTATCAGACCATCCACTTAAGTGAGCAAAATATAGGAACATATAAGTTTTGCAGTAAATGAAAGTAAATAACACTGAATATTTGGTTGCATATTGTCAGTTTCTTCTTTTGCAATGCTTTAATAGGATTTTATCGCAGCCTCTTTCAGTTGTTTGTTTCAGGGGGTTTCTCCCTTACGCCTCCTCTTCAGGAGGTAAAATGCATGCCCAATTGAGTTAAGGTCTGGTGACTGACTTGGCCAGTCTAAAACCTTCCAGTTCGATAGAGTTGAGCTGGATGTGTGTTTTGGTTCCACTCGATTCATTTCGATGCATTTCTCTGTAACTTGGCAGACAAAATGTTCTGAATTTATTCTGTTGCTACCATCATGAGTTACATCGTCAATAAAGATTAGTGAGAATGTTCCAGTAGCAGCCATGCAAGCCCAAGCCATGACACTACCTCCACCATGTTTCACAGATGACCTTGTATGTTTTGGATCATGAGCAGATCCTTTCTTGCCTTGCCATTCCAATAATTTCTGTAGGGACTGTACTGTGTAGGGACTAAACATAGGGACTATACTGTGTAGGGACTATACCTAGGGACTGTACTGTATATGGACTAAACATAGGGACTGTACTGTATAGGGACTGTACTGTATAGGGACTATACATAGGGACTGTACTGTGTAGGGACTATACCTAGGGACTGTGCTGTATAGGGACTATACATAGGGACTGTACTGTATATACAGTAATGCTAAACATTAACTATGAAGACAAATGTTTATATTTTATCCCTAATATATAGTTATCAGTTTATTAGGTAGACCTAAAACTGGTACCTAAAAACCCCCCCAAAAAGGTGCAGTTTGTCACATTTAAAAACATTTCTTGACCTTTTTATAATAATCATATAATTTTAAAGATCTTTAAAAAAACAAACAAACAAAAAAAAACAGAGTCACTAGTACTAGATTTTAGATTATTTATTTTAGGAATCTTTATAGGCATATATTTTTTATTCTTGGCCCAGAAACAAGTTACACCCCATACGAAACCCTCAGCTTTCCTTAAAAGATAACGCGCGATGCGTATATATAGTTTTAACGGGCGAGGTCGGGTTCATTGAAGGAAAGGCAAACGATGTCAATGTTTTTATTGCAATTGAAATTCAGAGACCCTAAAATGACAAAGTGCTCCTTTAATACAGAATCTCTGCAATGAGATCATTACTCTTTGCTAATGATGTACTAATGAGTTTTTATACCATTAAATAGACTGTGTAGTGGACTTAAATTTGCTGTTTGCACTTTGCTGATGTAATTATGCATAAATATGTATTAAAATAGTGTTACAATTAAAAAGAATAATAATCATTAACAACTGACGTTTCAGACGGTCGCATTAATATAAACCTGCCCTTCAGCCAATCCCGTGGGTTCTCTCTCTGTACTACAGCAACATGGTTCTGAAACTGAATCCGGGCACAGTGAGCTCACCGACATATCCGTCCCTGCACAGGCACTGAAACTCATACTCAGCGGTGGCCATGCAGGTGCCACCGTGTCGACACGGCCTGCGGTCACACGGGCTGATGGCGACGCACTGACTGATGGCCCTGCTCTCTGTGAAAGTGTAGGACAGATCGATCTTCTTCCCATTGATAGAAACCTGGAGAAAAAAAGCAGTCCAAAAATTCTAAGTCTAAGGCTAAAATGTTAAAAAATGTTCCATATAGGAGAAATAATATTAGTAGAAAACGGCTGGACAGAAGGCATTGCTTAAACACAAATATGGACCTCGCCAATGCAGCCATCAAAGAACATGCTGACGTTGGCAGGTTTGGGCAGGATGTCCTTCGTTGGCACGCCACCCAGGAACATAGGCGTGTAGACATTGAGGCCCTGGGCCTTCCCAGGGGATGACCTCCTGACCTCGGGCCCGTCGTCCAGCTTCAAAACGCCATCCTGGTTGAAGCGCTCGGCTGTCACATGGTGCCATTGACCTATGGACACCTGCTCCTGACTGCGCAGCACTGCCTGGCCTACATGCAGATCACAAACAAATGTGCCAGAGATTAATTAACACCTACAGCACGAGTTAAAAACAAACAAACAAAAAAACCCTACACTCCCACCTGTGCCGAGCTCATAACGAAACTCCACATGTCCTTCCACAAGTGAAAGAGTGACAAAGTCCTCCACCTTCATCTTCTTCCCGCCAATGAAGAACATCAGGCCATCTTCGTCCATGGGTTTGAACGCCATGTCGACGCGCAGGTCATTGTGGATATTGGTGAGAGGAGGGTACGCGATATACGACTCATCACTATCAAACAGCGGCGTTGTCACCAGCGTGCCTAAAGATGCAGTGCAGACGTTAACAAAAATCTCCCCAGACTTTCCATACAGTGTGTGTGTGTGTAAATGAAGCAAACCATTAATCCTTACCGTCCATGCATTTGTGTCCGTATTTGCCGAGGTGGCAGCGGCAGTCGTAGCCCACGCCGCTGGGCCGGTTAATGCAGGTAGCGTCAGGGCCACAAGCCTCTGAGGACACGACAAACACACAGAGGAAATAAGAAATATGTCTAAAAGGGTGAAAACATTTTGCATGTCACATCCAGTGTTTAATGATAATGAGTCTTTATTTATCATGTACACATTACAGCACAGTGAAATTCTTTTCTTCGCATAGCCTAGCATGTCAGGAAGCTGGAGTCATGATACAGCACCCCCTGGAGCAGAGAGGGTTAAGGGCCTTGCTAAAAGGCCCAACAGTGGCAGCTTGGCAGTGCTAGGGCTTGAACCCCCGACCTTCCGATCAGTAACCCAGAGCCTGGCAGTGCTGGGGTTTGAACCCGCGACTTTATTGTCTCTTTTTGGCTCAGTTTACCAGTTTGCATTTGCAATCAACGCATGGCATATCTGATTCACGTCCTGCATCTGCATTCGCTTTCTCTCTGCAATTCAACCGCACTAATGTTTACTTGGAAGAAGACGGAGATCCCCTCGCTCAGACACTCGTTTTAGTCTGGACCTGAGAATTTAGGTATTACATCATTTTATGACACTAGTCATAAAACACTAGCATTGTCACTGCATCTATCATACTGTGAATTTTCCCCACTATACAGTATTATTTGCACGTCACGAACTTACCTGGATGGCAGTGTTCGGATGTGAGGTGCTGGCAGTTGCTCCCGGTGAATCCTCTCAGACAGCTGCACTTGTACAGGCTGGCCAGCGAGTCCACACACACTCCGCCGTTCTGCACCACAAAACACAACCGAAGTGTGGAGCAACATACGCAAAACAGTCTAGGGCCTCAATCAGGGAGATTACAGGATGCACTGGCTTTCTTTTCCTGTTTTAACACGCTGTCATCGACTTCCCCTCACCATTTATAGTTAGTTATTTCAAGAAAAGAGTGTTAGTAGCGATGGGCGACGTCACGGTATGTCTTTTGGATCAATAATACCAAGACTACACTCCCAATCCCATATAAAAAGGGGAAAAATGTGCGTTTTCACACGTGGGAAACTGCAAAATATGGATATCAAGAATGTGGAATAAATATTTCTCTCTTTGTTTACTACAAAAAAAAAGGGTTCTTTGGAAGGAGTCTCCAGTGTCAGCCCTTACAAGAGTCACAAACTCATCGGCTGTCGCTGCTAGAGCATAAGCGATAACAGGAACGAACTCATTTCGTGGATGTTCCACAACATTAAATGCAACTTTAAACAGATAAAAAGTGTTCAACTGCTGTGGTTTAAGAGGAATAGAACACTTTGGGATGTTCTGGTATAAGAAAATAATCAACTTTAGAATGGTTATGGTTCTTTGCTTTGCGTTGGGCCACAAGACACCACGCCGTCATTGATTATTTTCCTAGAAATGCTTATTATTATTCTTTACAAATGGCTGACTGTCGAACTTTACCTATCATGCAGGGAAGTCGACGAGTACAATACCGGGAAACAGCGTACATTTCTCATAACAGCTTGTCTAGCTGTCTCTGTGTTTAAAGTAATGAATCAGAAGGTGATTTGAATCTTTAGTGTGATCAAACCTGACACGGGTGATCCTTGCAGGTGGGGCAGTTAGTCACACCGGTCGAACTTCTGTCCAGATCCTTGAAAATAACTTCATCCCCTTGGATAATTAGATGACTAATGCAGCCTAAAAAGGGTTATGGAGTCAATGTGGTAATACTCAGTTAGTTAAATAGAAAAAATAGAAATGTACCATCTATAGAGTGATACACGTAGTTCATTTTTTTTTAAAGCTAGCAGAACTGTGATGATTATAGCCTTCAGCTATATATGCACAGGATATGTACTGTAGAAATATACTTCTTCCTCACCAACAAAGCCGCTTTTGAGCTCTGCCGTCTTGGCGATCATGCTGTAGTTTGGATAGCCGCCTACAAATAGCTCCTCGTTCAGATCCAGCCCTTGGAATTTGCCCTGCACAGATGCAGCAGATGTTTTCTATATGAAATCCTACCAAGCGTCATAAGTCAAGCTTACAGTAATGTCATAACAGAAAGGCTCCAGTGTGCCTGACTGGTGAAATGGCAGCGATCGTACCTGGGAAGTACCATTGATGGGAGCTTCATCGTCCACTATGATGGACCCTTGCGTGCCGTTACGGTAAAGCTGCACTGTATGGAACTCACCCAGCTTTATTGCAGTGGGGTAGCGGATGGTAGCCATGCCAGAGCCCACATCGAACCTTCAGAACATGAACAAAGCAAGTTTTTTTATTATTATTTTTTATGAGCAACCAGTGTTATTAAACAATTACATATGAAACTGAAAAGAAAAAGATGGATTTTAGACTGATTTTGAACTGGGAATTGAGTGGGTCTGAATAATACTGAGAGAGCTGTGAGTCCCAGATGTTCTTCTGGTCCTGATGTCAAAGTCAGGTCCAGGAAGATACACATACATACACACACACACACACATATACAGTATCTCACAAAAGTGAGTACACCTCTCACATTTTTGTAAATATTTGATGATATCTTTTAATGTGACAACACTGAAGAAATGACACTTTGCTACAATGTAAAGTAGTGAGTGTACAGCTTGTGTAACAGTGTAAATTTGCTGTCCCCTCAAAATAACTCAACACACAGCCATTAATGTCTAAACCGCTGGCAACAAAAGTGAGTACACCCCTAAGTGAAAATGTCCAGATTGGGCCCAATTAGCCATTTTCCCTCCCCAGTGTCATGTGACTTGTTAGTGTTACAAGGTCTCAGGTTTGAATGGGTCAATCCAACATGTGAAACAGACAAACGTGTGTGTGTGTGTGTGTGTGTGTGTGTGTGTGTGTGTGTGTGTATATATATATATTCATATAAATACACAATAAAATTCATCCTAAGAATTAGGCTCAGACTGACGAACCCTGTGTGTCACACCTACCTGAACTCAGGGCGACCACCCACAAGCCCGAGAGAAATGAAATCAGCCCCCATGGTCTTCTTCTGCCCGTTATACAAGATCATTCCTGAAGGAGTGAGAGACATGTTAGAGGAGTACAAGAGTCACTGTGTGCACGCAGACAAAGCAGACTGTAGTGGGGCTTTTGATTAAGCTGGGAAGGGAAATGCCATGCTGAGGGGCAGTGGACACGGGGACACAGCAGCGGACAGAGTGTGCGAGTGGAAGCTCAGGTACAGTCCTGTAGTGCTGAGATTTATGCCAGTCGCGAGCAGCATGCCAGGGCACACGCCATAACTCAGCCACAGGGATGGGGGGGTGTAAAGGCCATGAGTGCATCATGGGTATCTGTGGGAATATGCGTCCATACCTCCTGCATTACTGATTTACTGACTATTCACCTCACCTCATCTTAGCAGAGCCAAGTTATTATTATCATAACCGCTTATTATATCATGAAACAATATCACGAGTCAAACAGGTACACACAAAGACAAGAGGTTTTAAATGAGCAAAAATATTAGATGGATTCTGATTTCAACCTAGACATTACTCTGTCAATAATAGAAGCCATTATTTATCTTAGCTACAGGTACAAAAACAACGAACAAAAAAAACCCCATAGCAATAAGCAAAAGACTCAGGAATTTCAAACTCCTAGATTTCTGTTTAAATGGGATTTTGTTTTAACTACATTTTCGGCTTGTTTTCTCAGATGATCAATTTTTATTCATTTTTATATCAGCGTCAACAAAACCATGTTACTTTCGTTTATATCATTTATAATATTGCCGTTATACAGGATAAAAGCAAACACTGCAAACATTTGTGACCCATACACAGTATTATGACCATATACAGGTGCATCTCAAAGAATTAGAATATCGTGGAAAAGTTAATTCAAAAAGTGGACCTTTCATATATTCTAGATAAATTACAGATGAAGTGAAATATTTGAAGCGTTTTTTTTGTTTTAATCTTGATGATTACGGCTTACAGCTCATGGAAATCAAAAATCCAGTACCTCAAAATAATAGAATAAAGAATTTTGAACTTTAATAAAACACGAGGAATGTTCAAGAACATGGTCACAAATTTTGGCCTTCCAGTGTGTTCGGTATAAAGATAGATACTATATACTTTATAGAAGTACTGATATCCAATAAGTATTGATTCATTTTCCATAACAGCAGACCTAACTGCAGTGCTGGCATCAAAAAAAAACAAACAAAAAAAAAAACAATAAACAAATTAAAACATTTGTTTAAAAAAAGAAAAAAATTGTTGATCGGGCATAGTTTTGTGTAAGGAGATGTTTATGTCAAATTTATGGAAGGAGTCTCTAGTGTCAGCGCTTTTTATTAGTTAGTACGTTTAAAGACATGCAAAATTTGCTGCATTCTTCAAGAGTTCAAGAGAGCGAGGAAAAAAAAGAGAGAGGCTGGTGAGGGAACTAACTAACTAACTAACTAACTACTATATATACACATTATATATATATATATATATACCTGCTATAATGCAAGTAATAACAGGAACTTGTGTCCTGGACGTTCCACAATGTTAAATATAACGATGTTGTTCTTTAATCAATAAAAAATAATGTTTCTGTGGTATAAGAAGAACAGAACACTTCAGGATGTGCCGTTATTGGAAACTAATCAACACACCACTGTGTCACATTTTATTCCTTACATACTGTCATTGTTTTAAATATCTAGTTGTATCATCGATGCTATTTTTTCAGTATATTGTTCTCTGCACCGTCACGGATCAAGAACCCTTTGCTTTTTTAAACCTTCAGTAAATGACTCTGCATTTCATTACATAATTGAGGGAACGTAGCAGAAGGCTTAAATGCTCTTTGCACTCCATCATGGAAAGCATGCAGAATCCTACATGTGCAGTGCACTGAAGCGTATAAAGCATGGATGCACTCAGGGTGAACTCAAGTTCCCAGTGTCATCATGCCTGTAGGGGAACCAGTGCAGCTTGTACAAGCCTGCAAACAAACCCATGCTGCACCCTCTGTACTGTGCACTGTCACAAATGCAATCAAACTCTACTTGCACACCCAGTAGCACACAGTACAGGGGTGGAAAAGCAGCCGGCGCCTCTATAGCGCCCACTGGAGGTGGAGAGGAAGCCCTCCGGTAATGTGTATTCGTGTGCTCGCACTCAAGCACGAGGACTCACCGGAATACAAAACGAGACCTTCATACCAACGGTAAGAGTCGGGGCAGAACAGAAGAAAGGTTGAGTTTACAAACTGAACGTGAAGCATTTGATTACATTTCAAAGCAAAACGAGGCCAAATGCTGATTCTGAATAGTGTTCTGAAGACAGATGCTTACCGTCCACGTTGTCTGGTCTAAAGGTGATCTTAATCTTAAATGCCTTGTAGGAGTTTTTGATGGTGGGAAGCTTGAGGTAGGACAGGGGCTCCTGACTGAAATACGGCATCACTCGCTCTACAAAAACAACGCACAGAAGAATCAGACTCAAGCATCAGTACCACATATAGCTGTGGACGAGACAGCTCAGTTATTCATTCAATTAATTTTTACTGTGTTTTCTTTTTATTTATTCTACAAGGTGTCCCAAAAGTCTCCATACACAGTGGACTATGTTTGCCGGCACCACGTCGGTTTCGCCTTGGATGTTCGTGGACGTCGATTTCTCGGTCGGTCCGCTACGCTTCCAGTCTTTTTGAATTTGTTAATAAGTTTGGCGACAGTGCGGAGTGTGATGTGCTTGCCAAGTTTCTTGTTCAAGTCCATCGCAACCTTGCGACGGCTTCCCGTCGAGTCAGCCACGAGAATGACGTCAAGAATGTACGTTCTTCTTTTGTCGAAGGCATTTTTAAAGGCTATCTGAACAAACAGATATACAATATACACTTTCGGGAGACATTTCGCTGAAAAAGTGTTCATTTCCACTATGTATGGAGACTTTTAGGACACCCTGTATTTTTTTTTTTTTTCAACCGGCAAAGACCCGTCCACTTCCTTTCTATTCACTCAAGACTTATGACGTCTTCTATATTTAAAAAAAAAAAAAAGAACAAAAAAAAAAAAAAGTAACCACTATCAGAAGCAAATGCACATCGTCTACATCCCACGTCCTTTCCCCTTCAGTGAACTGGCTTTTCGAGTGGGTGTGTTATATATCCGAGTTTGGCCTAACAATTCACAGAGCAAACATGACGCAACAATGTGAGTTATTCCTCTACTTGTTTTGGTTTTTGGGCGCTTTGTATTTAGTCTGCTGTACTAGTGCATTCTTCATGACAGTTTCATAAAAAACTACGCCGGAGTGTGTCCAGCTCCTCGTAACTAGGAATTAAATGATGAAGTTGCCAAAACATTAAGATCCAAGTGCGGAAATGTGACCGGGATGGATTGAATGAGGTCTTGACCTTGTCGCAATGTTTGACGTGACGCTTACGCGACACATCTAGCGTGAATTCAGGGTTGACCAAGAAAGCGTAAAAATCCTAGTTTGCTCAAATCACGTTACAGCTAAACCGTGGACAATAATGGCAATAATGCATAAAAAAGCCATACTACGTGACTCACCATGCACGTTGAGTTTGGTAAAGGCCTGCACTTTGCCCTGCTTGTTTGCTGCCGTACACACGTACGTGCCAGAATCTTCATGGGTGACGTCTGGGACGGTGAGCACATGAGCGTCCTGCACACACTTCGGTGGTAGTTCGTTCTCCAGCTAAAGGAGATTTAAGTTTAAATGTGAGGAAATTAAGTATACTGACCCCAAAAATGTATATATATATGCATATGCACGGTTTTCAGACCGTCTAGTATTATACTGAAATACAGTGTCTTGAAAGTTCTTCTTTCAGTATTTGTGTGCAGCAAGGATTAAAGGTTACCTTCGACCATGTGATGTTTGGAACGGGGTATCCAGTGGCGACGCAGGGGAAAATCGCAGTCGAGCCAACGGTCACTTCTTTCGTATCAGGCTGAGCAGAAATCTGGGGCAAAGCTGTAAAAATACAAACATGTGCCATGACGTGAGGACAGACTAGTGTCATGTATGATATTTAATGTAATTAGCATTTTACATTTAAGCGTATAATTTCTTTTCTTTTATTATTTGATTTGAAGAAACTCCTAGCTAAGAAAAAAAATCCTTGCAGGCGTAGAGAAAAAAAACAACAACTGAACTTTACCACAGAAACCCAAGCGACAACTATATTTGTCCAGCTGTAAGAACGGTAAGAAAACAACAAGGCAAAAGTCTGGTGTAATAATAAGCATTTTTTTTTACTGACCAAATGAGACCACAGTCCTGCCTTTGAGTTTACTGGCTCACAAGATGGCTCACGCCTTCACAAGTCAGCGTTCATCTAGATAAAGTCGGCACGAAGTAAAAGTAGAGAGTCTTTCACGTTACAGCTTTCAATTTGAAGTAAAGCTATTTCCTCATCTGCGTGAATTCCGATTCCAGCAACAGTACCCGACAGACAAAATGACGTCGGACCACATTGGACCAATATCGGCGAGGTGAAGTTAAAGGTGGATGTGAGATTATCGCGCTCAACTGTCATCTCAATTTTTCTCTATGCGTGTGAAACATGGACCCTCACGGCAGAATTACAGAGAAGAATACAAAGCTTGGAGATGAGGTGCTACAGAAGACTCCTGGGAATTTCCTACACCCAGGAAGTCCGGCAGACGATCAGCCAAGTTGTCGGACCACACAGTGACCTTCTCGCAACTGTCAAAAACAGAACGCTGAGATGGTACGGTCAGATCACCAGATCGTCAATCCTAGCAAAACAGAGTCCGTCCTCCAAGGCACTGTACGAGGAAACAGGACACGAGGGAGACAGAAGAAGAGATGGGAAGATAACATCTCAGAGTGGACTACACAGAAGCTCAGCCAAGCAATGAGAGCTGCAGAAAACAGAGTGAAATGTAGAAAGCTGGTCAATAGATCGTCTGTAGTGCCCCAACGACCTCTCTTGGGGGGTTACGGGACACGATGATGAAAGTCTTTCCCGCAAAAAATGACATTGTCTCAACATTGGCACCCAACCTTGACCCAAATGAATGGCCAAAGTCGGCCCAACGTTAGTGCTACCTGGGTACAGTTCCCAGTGAATGATTAGAGATAGAATAACACTTGTGGTTCCAGGTGTCCAAGATAACTTGGGCGTTTAATGACGGTGTTCAGGTGCACAGGGAGGTTTTGCTTTTGTTTATAGATGATAGTAAGATCCTAAGCCACATCAGCAAATCTGCATGACATCACTGAGGTCTGGGTGTGGATATCCAGTGGTTTGAGGCAGATATTTACATACAAGTTTTAGGGTGAAACAGATGTCTGTTACTGGTTAGTTACACAAGCAACTAAAGACCAAACACATGTCTTGGCTGATCAACTAAACTGGGGCAAAATTAAGAAATTAAGAAAATTGGATTTTGTTCAAGTATTTACTTTTACGGAAATGTTTTTAATGTCACAGGACTTGAATCAACATCTGATATAAATGAACTTATGTGATGAAAAACAGTTCTTTATGGGTTCTCCAAGAGTTCATTGGTTGATTAAGGATTCTTAGCATCCTAAACAGCTTCTACCCGTTCGGAACCCTTTCGCATAAGGACATTTTCTATGTAGGGTCCTACATAGAAAATATAAGGGTTCCCACCTGCAGGAGAAAACTTAA